>NW_005354322.1:114661-119509 GCF_000412655.1 Myotis brandtii
TATTATATGGTTACTGAATTTATCAAACATTTTGTATACTTTATAAAATTGTTTACTTAATTAGAAATGGGTCATTTAAAATAATGCATCAGTGGGCCATTGGTTTGCTAAATTAATTACTATTACAAGAAAAGTGACTACATATTATTTGTTATAACATAAGACTGTTGCTTTGAGAAACCACCTACAGTTTTAATCTTGAATACCTATTCCTTATTTCTCCATTTTAGTTTTAAAAGTGTCATGTAGTTGTATTTATCTGAGCAACTGTCTTATAGTTTGTTTTAGGTGAGCATGAGATACTCAAAACTACCACATTTTCTCATAAATATTGAGAATATGCCAAACTCAATTATTCAACTGCTAATTTCAATAAATTGAGATTTCCTAGTTTTAAGTCAGAGCTTTGATGGTTATTATAAAAGTAGAATAGTTGAGAGTTGAATAGGACCTGGTTGTCAAAATCACATGAGATTATAGTATTTATCAATAACTTTCACATCATTTATACATCAAATGTTTTACATCAATTCTACATTTTAAATAAGTCCATGTGAACTCTTCCATGTCAACTATAGGAAATATTTAATATTTTTAAAGCCCAAAGTATTATTTTCATGCTGATTAAGTCAAGAATTACAAGTGCAGTGCCAATTCTTTCTGAATCAAAACAATAGTAACATTATTTAAAAATCCTCTCCTTTCCTCTCTGAAATCAATTAAATATATATATATATATATATATATATATATATGAAAAAGAATAAAGCATATTAATTCACACATTAATTGGTTGTGAAATTTCTTTATTGTAGAAAACCGTAAGATAGCTTTCTCATTTCAAAATATTGTGTGCTTTTCTATTTTGGAAGAATAAATTTCCTATTTGCATAATTTATTTGAGTAGATAAACACAGTTGACCAAATCAAAGAGAATAAAAATCATAATGAAAGCAATTATACTAAGGTAGAGAATTAATCTAAATTATTTTTATACTTAAAATATGGCATTCTAAAATTTTAGAATTTGATGCACAAACAGCATTTTGAAATACGTAGAATATTTTATTTCACTTTGGAGAATGCCTTGAGAACCTGAGAAGCATTTATCTAATGTATGGTAAAGGTGTGTGTAATTGAGAAAACAAATAAACAATGAACTTTGGCCCAGGAAAAAATGAAAAGATTTACTCCATCTGGCTTAAAAGACCCAGTCTCAATTCTACAGCATGGATATATTCTTTTCCTTTTGGAACAGTTGAAGTGTAGATTTTCTTCCTGGAAACTCAGTATCTTTAAGCAGCTTTCATTAAACGCTTTTCTGTTAGGAGATTAATGAATAAATAGTTCAGTCACTAGGTCACATACAATTGAATGATGTGAGGCCATTATTAAAAGACCACCAGAGTGCTAACAGGTATTATTTCCTGTATTTTCCATTCTATAAACAATAATTGAAAACTCGAACTATTGAGAAAAAAATTTGATCCAACCTTCCTTCAGTCAAGGTCATCATAGCAGTTTGAACAAATTTCTATGTTTATTTTTTTAATATTTGTCTGTTGATATAGCAAGACTATTAATCTTAAATACAAGGGCATATTAATCTCTGTGTCTCCAGGGCTCAGAACTAAGTGAGCCCTATGAATAGATAGTCACGTGCCCCATAACAAAAGGTGACTTCTTCATTGGAGCTTCCCTTTATCACCTCACCCCCGCTTAATCAAGCCTTAGAACCCTCTTAAACTGCAAGTTGATTTTCTTAAGGTTTTTTTATCAGGCTTCTAGAGGCCCAGTGCATGAAATTCGTACCTGGCGGGGGTGTGTCCCTCAGCTCAGCCTGCACCTTTTCCAATCTGGGACCCCTAGAGGGATGTCTGACTGCCTGTTTAAAACCAATCCCACTGGGATCTGGCCTAAACGGGCAGTCAGACATCCCTCTCATAATGTAGGACTGCTGGCTCCCAACTGCTCACCTGCCTGCCTGTCTGATTGTCCCTAACCGCTTCTACTTGCCAGCCTGATCACCCCCTAACCACTCCCCTGCCAGCTTGAGCAACACCTAACTGCCCTCCCCTGCAGGCCTGGTCACCCCTAACTGCTCTCACCTGCTGGCCTGGTCGCTCCCAACTGCCCTCCCATGCAGGCCTGGTTGCCCCCAACTTCCCTCCCCTACAGGTCTGGTCCCCTCCAACTGCCCTCCCCTGCCGGCCATCGTGTGTCCACATGGGAGCAGCCATCTTGTGTGTTGGAATGATGGTCAATTTTCATATTACCTCTTTATTATATAGGATAGTTACATAACTTTCTCAAAACTGTTTTTTTCTTATTTAAATGTTAAGGTACTTATAGATTTGTATGAAGTTATAAAAAATAATACAAGATCCTAAATGCCCTTTACCTAGTTTTCTCCAATGGTAACATCTTGCAAAACTGTGGTATAATATTAACACCACAATATTAATATCTAGGATACAGAATATTTCTATCACCACAAGATCCCTCCAGGTGTCCTTTTATAGCTTCACCTACTTCACTACAGTTCCTTCCTTAAATCTAAATTCTAAAGAATGTTCATAATCATTAGTCCTCGTGGTCAGGATGTCTGCTTCTTCCTGTTAACTTTACAGTTGTTTATAAGAGAATGCTGGTTTAGCCCAGTCCAAAGACTATTTTTCCCCAGTTAAAAATTCCAAAGTGTTCAAGGAGTAAGACGCGCAAAGCATTTCCTCTGGACTGATGTCTCCGACTGCATTTTGCAATGGTTGTTTATTTAATTTTTTACATTATACTAGTAAATGAAATAATATAGCCTTTGACTTTTGGGATTTACTGTTTTTACTCCACATAAATCTCTGGACATTTTTCCAAATTGTTTGATGTATCAATAGCCTGTTTCTTGTTATTGCTCTGCAGTGAATCTTGGATAAAAAGGTTTTTTCCATAACTAAGAATGATTACTGCCAGAGGGAGAAGTGCTATAGCAAGTGCTCTGATGTAGGCCAGACTCCAGGTAAAGAGAAGAGGTCTGACTGAAAGTTGATTCAATGTACATAAAAATTCTGACTGAAGCCACCCACATCTAACTAAATACAAAAGGCTGGTCATTGCTGGGAATATTTTGAGCAAATATCACCAGCTACAGCAGCAGAATTTTACAACAGCTTCATTATGTGATATAAAAAGTAAAAGTAATTGGGTCATCCTAACCTTCCTTGCTTCAGATTATACAGAATTAGTAGTATGACTCTTTTTTTAAAAATGTAATGTATCTAAAACGAGGTATTCTGACATCATGACTGATAATATTGTCTGTGTCAAAGTCATGATGTCTAAGATATGAAATAACTTCAAAGTAAGTCAGTGAGTTGATTGTAATCTCTGTCTAGAACAGGGGTGGGGAAAATCTGGCCTGAAGGCTGAATAAAGCCTGCAAAATCATTTGGTCTGGCTCTGCCAAGGCATTAGGGGTGAGTTAATTAAATGTTTGAGCAAATATCTAATTTTTAAGTTGATAAATTTGTATGGCTCATGAATGATGTTATAAATATCCAAATGGCCCTTGGCAGAAGAAAGGTTCCCCCATCCCTGGTCTAGATGGTGACCTAAATGCTGGATTCAAATTACATTCTTCAGAAACTTGGGTTCTAAGAGCATGAGGAACTAAGTATAGAGTTATGGGAAATCCTTAGTCAGTGAAAGGTAGTGGAGCCTTTGAAATTAATACATTGGTGGTAAAAAAAAAAAAAAGGTGTGGACACTAATTAACTCTTCTTTTATGGCAGAGAGCAAGTCAAGGATTATTATCTGTGATTTATGAGATTGATCTCCAGTAGCATGCATGCACTCCACAGAGCAGCAAAGTCAATAAAATGTGATTCAAGAAAAAAAATATTATTCGTATTTCTCTCTGTGTGTCTCTGTCTCTCTCTTCATTTATATATATGTACTAGAGGCCTGGTGCATGAAATTCATGCATGGGGTAGGGGGGGTCCCTCAGCCCAGCCAGCACCCTTTAGCAATCTGGAACCCCTTGGGGGATGACCGACTGCCAGTCATCCCTCTCACAATCTGGAACTGCTGGCTCCTAACCGCTCACCTGCCTGCCTGCCTCATCACCTCTCACCACTCGCCTGCCTGCCTGATTGCCCCTAACCCCTATGCCTGCCTGCCTGATCACCCCTAACTGCCTCTAGTTGCCTGCCTGATTGCCTCTAATCACCTCTGCCTCGGCCCCTGCTGCTACTGTGGCTTCATCTGGGAGGACATCCAGAATGACATCCAGAAGGTTGTTCGGCTGTCTGGTCTAATTAGCATATTATGCTTTTATTATAATAGACCAGAGGCCCAGTGCATAGATTCATGCACTGGTAGGGGCCCTCAGCCTGGCCTGTGCCCTCTCGCAATCTGGGACCCCTCGGGGATGTCGGAGAGCCAGTTTCGGCCCAATCCCTACAGGCCAGGCTGAGGTACCCCACCGGTGCCCAAATCAGTGCACTGGGCCTCTAATATATATATGAGATCTTTGGTTAATCTCTTTCTGCCCTCTCCTCCTTCCTCTTCCCTCTGAGATTCATCAGTCTGTTCCATATTTCCATGCCTGTCGTTTCTGCTCCTACGTTAAGTGTCTGCCCCGTGGTGGTCAGTGTGCATCATAGCTATCAGCCAGTTGGGCAGTCAGCTGGTCACTTAGACTTTTATATATATAGATAGCAATTATTTATAATTATATATATACCATATATAAGGACAAAAATTAAAAAATATTAAGCCTACTTCAGTACAATTACAGATTCACACTGACATCTTTTTTAAAATTTATCTTTATTGTTGAAAGTATTATAGATG
>NW_005354322.1:119555-136532 GCF_000412655.1 Myotis brandtii
CCCTCCCAAACCTTCACCACACTAACACTGGCATCTTATTTTGTCCTTATGTCAGATGACCATGAGTCATGTATGATAGCACCACAAATATTCCGAGGAAACAGGAATTCTAAGGAAGACAGAGGAGTTGACAATGGCACTCTTAATTGTTTTTGTTGTTTTAATTGAGATATAATTGACATAAAACATTATATTAGTTTCAAGTATACAGCAAAGTAATTCACAGATGTTTATATTGTAAAATGATCACAATAAGTTCCTAGCTAATATTCATTACCATACATAGTTATCATTCTAATCATATAACAAAGATAAATTAAGACCTTTTAAGGGGCTGCCCTGACTGGTTTGGCTCAGTGGATAGAGCGTCAGCCTGCGGACTCAAGGGTCCCAGGTTCGATTCTGGTCAAGGGCATGTACCTTGGTTGCGGGCACATCCCCAGTAGGGAGTGTGCAGGAGGCAGCTGATCGATGTTTCTCTCTCATGGATGTTTCTAACTCTATATCCCTCTCCTTCCTCTCTGTAAAAAATCAATAAAATATATTTTTAAAAAATTTAAAAAAACCTTTTAAGGGGATATTTTTGTTCTAATCACTCTATTTTGAAGACTCCCCTAAATATCTTCTTTGCAAGTTCAAAGACCCAGAAGTTGAATTTAAAGAAATAAACCAGGTAAATTTATAGATTTCAAGCTTTATTTTATTGTTTAATCTTTAAGAATAGTAAAAACATTGTGGGAAGTAATTAAAAATCACAGAGTACTAATTTTTGATATGGAGACTTTTAAATTCTTTGGATATTCTATTATAAATCACCATTATTAGTAAATAAGGAAATACCACATATAAGGTTTTCTTTCACTAAATGTTTAAAGAGATTTTTTTTTTCTAATTTAAGTGCCAGCTAAAGGAGTTGGACAAAGAGCAGGTATTTCTTAGATTTCGGAACGAAACTGCAATGTAGACCCTTTCATTTTCTTTTCATAATCTTCTTCAAATTTCTCGTTTTGGGCTACAGTGAACTTATTCTTCCAGTCTCCTGAAATACCTGAAAAGAAACATAAATGGTAAATTTGAGATTACTGTCAAATTTCTATCTAAGATGAATTCTAATTTGAATTATCATGCTTATATTTTTAAACCTTCAGAATGTCTTATCTACTCCAAAACTCCATTAATTACCTCCTGCTCCACTCCCAGACTCCTACACCTTCTTAGTTTTCCAAAAATTCCATGCATTTTCCCTGTATCTTATATGAAGAAAAAACCTTTTTTTAAAAAAATATATTTTATTGATTTTTTACAGAGTGGAAGGTAGAGGGATAGAGAGTTAGAAAGATCGATGAGAGAGAAACATTGATCAGCAGCCTCCTGCACATCTCCTACTGGGGATGTGCCCGAAACCCAGGTACATGCCCTTGACCGGAATCGAACCTGGGACCCTTCAGTTCTCAGGCCGACGCTCTATCCACTGAGCCAAACCGGTTTCGGCAAGAAAAAAACCTTTTTAAGTAGCTTCAAGAAATGCCACTGGGAAAATATACAACATATTCTCTTTGACTTCAGAAGATTTGTTAACAAAAGATACAGAAAATGTTTCAGTCCTTAAAAACCCATTTTCCAATGTCAAATGTAATTTATTTTTAAAAGTTCCATGATTAAGTAAGATTGGGAAATCACCGGGTTAAATGTAATTAAGCATATGTCTTTATTATAGGTTGCTTAATCTTCAAAATACTAACTGTACTTAAAACTTCAAAAGAAGAATACATACAGGACACAGCATGTGCAATAAATATGTGATAAAAACAATGTCATTTTCATAGAATATCTCACAGGAGACACATCTAGAAGTTGAGTTTTAGATTTAAAAAAATGGAAGAGAAGATGTCAAAGTAAATTTTTCAATCTGGCTTGGGATTTCTGAACTGTGGCATTTTATTTATATCTCCACTCTTAACATTTGAAGCCAGAGGATTCTTTGCTGGGGAGGATGTGGGGTTGCCCTATGCATTGTAGGATGTTTATCAGCATCCCTGGCCTCTGTTAGAAGCCAGTTACATACCCTTCTCATGACCATCAAAAATACCTCCAGATGTTTCCAAATGTCTCCTGGGAGGCAAAATCATACATGCTTGAGAGTCAGATATCTCCAGCAAGACATCCATGGCAGTCTTCCTAACCTTTTAAAATAAAAATCTCTAGAATGCATCAAGATACATTATAATTAAAGTTACCTTTAACATTCCCTTTATAGGCTCTCTCCAAAACTGTCTCAGTGTGTATTATTCTCTCTCTCCTTCATGGTAAGGAGATTTTACATCTCTGAAAATTGTCAAGTGTCATGTGATTCATCTTTGCCTCACTAACTTTGGGCTTGCGTTTTTGATATGCTTTGGCCAATGAAATTTGAATATGTGCAATATATACGAGATCTGAATTGAAGTTTTTAAAAGACATCGCAAGTTTCCACTACCTCTCTTGCTTTTCTTCTATCTACACCATGATAGTGGTTGTATCCCACAAACAAGCAGTTGTATCAGCCTGAGCTTCAGAAAGAGAAAACACAAGAGGCTAAGCCAGTGATGGCGAACCTTTTGAGCTCAGCGTGTCAGCATTTTGAAAAACCCTAACTTAACTCTGGTGCCGTGTCACATATAGAAATTTTTTGATATTTGCAACCATAGTAAAACAAAGATTTATATTTTTGATATTTATTTTATATATTTAAATGCCATTTAACAAAGAAAAATCAACCAAAAAAAATGAGTTCGCGTGTCACCTCTGACACGCGTGTCATAGGTTCGCCATCACTGGAAGCCCATGGTAGCCAATAAACACTGATCAGACTAAAAAAGTGCTGAGTAGAACTGCAGCAGCCACAAATGACCAACATCCACCAACATTAAGTGAAAATTAAATATTGTGGTTTTAAGCCATTGAGATTCTTTGAGTTGTTTGTTTTATAACAAAGCTGACTAACATGAACACAACTAACAAAATCTCTCTCTCTCTCTCTCTCTCTCTCTCTCTCTCTCTCACACACACACACATACACACACACATGCAATTCAATTCAACTCATATTTATCATTTATTAAAGAACTATTTTTGTGCAAGATGCTAGCTATACATTGAGTTCAATTCTGAGGATGCAATAATTTACCATAATCATAGCAGCAACCTTACACAACTAACAAAATCTCTCTCTCTTTCGATCTCTCTCTCTCTCTCTCTCTCACACACACACACATACACACACACATGCAATTCAATTCAACTCATATTTATCATTTATTAAAGAACTATTTTTGTGCAAGATGCTAGCTATACATTGAGTTCAATTCTGAGGATGCAATAATTTACCATAATCATAGCAGCAACCTCAAGGAGTTGATACTTTCCCTCATTAATTTAGTATGTGTAATATCATATAAGCTTTTTACCTACCACAGCAAAATTTCTAAGGAATGATGGGTAGATATCTAGATAATTCAGAAAAATAAAGGGCATTCTTCTGCTATAGCAATGGATACCAAGACTCATGCTTATTGATACATAGGCTCTTGAGTAAACATTTCTTATTAAAGACTTGTCTTATATGCTAATATTACAGCAATCATAGAGTTTCTTTGCCATAAATTATTTTCTCAAATGTCTTCAGTTTTCCTACATTTTTATCTCAATCTCTTTCCATTTCTTATAATATTGTTCTCATTAATCCACCTATATTCTCTTTAATGTGAATAACAAGCACTACAGAAACTAGTATATGATGTCCTCACCTTTTCTCATGAAGGGTGACACAGAATGATCCATATCAAATGATGGTACAGTAGTATAATTTGCACAGGGATTCTGCTTCATTACATCAAAAGAACTATGATAGATGATTTTATTCACAGTTTCTTCTGGAAGGTTTTTATCTAGAAATTTCAACAATTTCTGAATTTCACGCTTTGGATTCTAAAAAATTATAAAGACAACAAATTATTTCACATAGATTTAGTCATGAGGTAGTTAAACACATTAAATTATGTTCTATATGTCAATGTGGTAGAGGAAATGATTTTATATTTTATCCATACTTTTCATTTTGCTTTCCCAAGTACATATCCTACTCTTGGTTGTATTTGCTAGAAGAATTTTTTTTTCCAAAAAGTACAAAGAAAAAGACTGAATCAATTCAACCTTTTACATTAAAAAATAGAATTAACCTGTAGAATAAAAGATGTTGATAAAGCAAGTTACTATTATCATAAGATATAATTTTCAAAATCCCATAGTTTTTTTTATAGTTAATATCAAGAATAGGTTACCTACTAAAAATTTTCCTAAGAATGAAATCCTTCTCAAACTCTTTAAAAAAAACAGAAGAGGGGGGAACATTTCTAAAGTTATTTTATAAGGCTAGCATTACCCTGATACCAAAGACCAGGGCAGTACAAGAAAAGAAAATTAGAGGCTAACATCCCTGATGAGCACAGATGCAAAATATTCAAACAAAATTCAATAGTACTTTTAAAAGAACATACACTATGATCAAGTGGGATTTTTTCCTGGGGTTCTAGGATGGTTCAACATCTGTAAATCAATCAAAGTGATGCACCACATTAACAAAATTAAAGGTAAAAAGCATATTATCATCTCAATAGATGTAATTAAAAAACTCTCAACAAAATGGGTATAGAAGAAACATATATACAGGGCATATATGACAGGTCTATACCTAACATACTCAGTGGTGAAAAGCTGAAAGTGTTTTCTTTAAGACCAGGAATAATTGTTAACTATAGTTAATAATATTATATTGTATATTTGAAAGTTGCTAAGAGAGTATATTTTAAAAGTTCTGATTCCCAAAAAAAAAAAATTGTAATTATGTGTGGTGATGAATGTCAACTAGACTTAATGTGGTGATAATTTCACAATATATACATATATTGAATCATTATGTTGTATACTTGAATCTAATATTGTGTTACATGTAAATTTTATCTCAATAAAAATAATAGATTACTTATCTCAGAGAGTTCTCATATAGTGGAAAAAAAGGATACTCTTTTTATCTTTCACACCTACATAGATTTTTTGATAGTATGAGTACATTAAGAGAAAGTAAAATAAAATCCTGTTCATTTTCCAGCATAAGGAAAGATGGGGAGGAGAAAGAGGCAACAATGAAGAAGAGAGAACCATTTGATGTATTTATTATGATTTCCCTTTTCTGTGCATCAAACTATACATAGGACAGCATGTTAGATACAAATGAAAGAATGGCACTCAGACCAAAGAGTTTGTACCCTGCTATTCATTGGTGAGGTGTCCTTGGTGGTACAAACCAAACTGAGGCAGAGAGTCATAATCTTAGTGACCTGGTAAGATCAGGCATAAGGGCAATCTGAAATTTAGCTTTCTGGCGCTACCCATCTCAATTCATGGAAACAGAACTAGAGTTTCTGTAGTGGCTCTAAAATAATCTATTTCTGGTAGCTAAAGAACTAAATTTGCTGCAAATTAAACACACAACTTAATTATTCTAGTGGAGGAATTACAATGTAAGTTTAATTCCCAGTTGTGCCAAGTCCATGATGTGAAGGTTAAATGGAAGAGTAATAAGGAAAGTGTGGACTGTTCAAGCTTGTAATGAGAATTAGGGGTGATCTGATGACGCAAGGACTCTAGGACCCTTGAGTAACTTCGAACTTTTTTCTGCCAGCAGATATAGATTTTCCTCCCATATTTGAAGAGATAAACTTCCTTTGCTGGAAGACTGTATTATGACCTCATTAGGGAATTTTCCTCCCAAGATAATGCCTATCCTCTTCAAGATCCACCCCAACCACTACTTATTGCTTCTAGACTCACAACTAGGGTAATAAATCACCATGATTCAGAGTCACAGGTAAAAAAAAAAATGGTTTAAATAGGATTCAGAAAAGTCAAAGAATTAGACTAAGGCAGTGATGGCGAACCTTTTGAGCTCGGCGTGCCAGCATTTTGAAAAACCCTAACTTAACTCTGGTGCGGTGTCACATATAGAAATTTTTTGATATTTGCAACCATAGTAAAACAAAGACATATTTTTGATATTTATTTTATATATTTAAATGCCATTTAACAAAGAAAAATCAACCAAAAAAATGAGTTCGTGTGTCACCTCTGACACGCGTGTCATAGGTTCGCCATCACTGGACTAAGGAATCTACCAGAGGGGGTCACCTTAGCTGGGTAAGGTGGTTTCCCAAGAGATGGTAGAAGAGATTTCCCAAATAAGAGATTAATGGTAGTCATAATCATCTAAAGGAATTCAGAAAAATCTAAGGGACCAAGATGAGGCTGAGTCAAGGCACTGGATTCTGAGCAATTGAGGCAGATAAACCAGATAGTCTATGGGGAGGGAGGTCAGTAGACATTGTTTCCAGGGATCTCAGCCCATCCTCATTCTTGTGATGTCTTATATAATTTACCCTTTGCCCCACACACATAGGCTCCATGTTAAAGAGAAAAGAGAGCTGTAGACAAGCTATTCGAGAAACATTCAATTTAAAGAAATGTGCAACATTTCTTAAATAGATTGTGTAAATAATCAGATCAAAATAAGTTTTTTATCAAATTAGGGAGTGAACTATTTTCCATGCTAATAATAAGACAGAAGATGAGAAAAAATCTAAAATAAATAAGGAAATTACATTGTTTTCCCATATGTTTGCCACTTGGGGAAACAATCATAGATAAATTAAATTTGGTCTCTATGTTCAAGGAGCTTACATTAGAGAACAACAAAACATAAGTAAAGAAACACATACATAAAATAATTACAAATGGTGGTGGATACTATTTAAAGAATAATAGCAGCAAAACAGAGTTTAATAGAAAATAATGAGGTAGATTATTTGACATTGTGGACATAAAAGAACTTTGTGGAGAAGTTACATTTAATTGAAGACATGAAGGATGAGAAGAAGTTAATCTGAAAATAGTGAGAAGAAATATTTCAGGTAAGCTCACTTACAGAGAAAAGAAATAATGGCACCAGAAGATACTGGAGAGATAGACAGGAACTAAACATGCTGAAGTTCATAAATTACAGTAATGACTATTTCTCACATAGTGATAGAAGCCATTGAGAGATTTGAAACCTTTTTCAAAGATGACATATTTTTATTTAGGTTTCAAGATCATTCTTTCTAAATGGATAATAGATGCAAAATGAGATAGAACAAATAAATCAAGATAGTTGCCTGAACTAGAGTAGGAAGCAGTGGAGTTAGAAAGAGGTGGATTGCCTAAAAGATGAATTTTTCAAGTCAGAGTTAATAGTCATATTTATAGAGCAAGAGGAAAGGAAAGTGTGATACAAAAAAAGGTGAAGCATAGGTTTCCTTAAAAAATAAAGAAGAAATTGTGGTTGTTTCTTACCTCTTTCATGTCTTCATAGAATAGGTAGAGGATACGATAATCTTTCCTTTTCTCCCACCAGCCTTTCACATGGTCATACCAAGAACCAAAAGCCACTACATTGAAAGGTAAAATGTTTGCAACTTAAAACTATTTACATGAAGTCAAGAATTATTAAATTGTTAAATGTTACTCCAAGTGTAATTCAAAACAAAAGTGGTAAGGAATATATACTGCTTATTTACTAGTTCAAGAAAAAGATATGATGGTATAAGGGAGCTCTATCAAATCACCCCTGCTCTCACTGAATTTACCATCTACTTAGAATAAAATACTTCTATTATGGGACAAACTGTGTTCCCCAAAATTCTTCAGTTGAAGTCCTAAACATCAGTCAGTAGTTCAGAATATGACTGACTTTAGTCATGGGACCTTTAAAGAAATAATTCAGTTAAAATGATGTCATTAAGGGTGGGCCCTAATCCAGATGACTATTCTCAAGCATTGAAATCTAATGGAATTTGCCTTGCTAAATTTCAGCTTTTTTTTCTGTCTTATTTATTTTTTCCACATGGGAATGTTTATCTTAATGGTTGTCCCACCATTATATTTTGGAAGAAGACTATTTAATTTCACAAGTTCACAGTTAGGAATTTTATCCAGGGAGGATTTTGCAACCAAGGTACATGCCCCCGACCGGAATCAAACCCGGGACTCTTCAGTCCACAGGCCAATGCTCTACCCACTGAACAAAAGCAGCTAGGGATAATTTAGATGAGATTTTAGACTCAGAATTGATGCTGGAATAGTTTAAGACTTTTGGGGTTTGAGGGATATAGTGAATGCATTTTGAATGTGAGGACATAGATTTGGGGGACCCAGAAAGCAGAGTATTATGGCTGAATTGTGTCTAACCTGAAATTCATGTGTTGAAGTCTGAAGCCCAATACCTCAGAATCTATATATATATAAAAGGCTAATATGCTAAGTGTCCATCCCCCCATCCAACTGGTAGCTATGATGCACACTGACCACCAGGGGGCAAATGCTCAACGCATGAGCTGCTGAACTGCCGTGACTTGGCAGCAACGGTTCTCGGGTGATGAGCCCCAAAACCAGAGGAGGGAGCCTGATTCCTAGTGTGGCACATGATTTCACCTTCGGCTGTGGGTTATGTTGTTGCTGGGGCACTGTGGGCCCCGAATCTGGTTTACTGCACACTTGCATTTGCATTCCACACCCTGCACTACAGCAACTTTGCAGAGTGCCCTCTCACACTCTGGGACCCCTCAGGGGATGTCAGAGAGCCAGTTTCAGCCCAATCCCCCAGGCCAGGCCGAGGGACCCCCCCTGCCACAGGGACCCCACTCACTCGGCAGACTCAGGGGAGAGACTGCAGAAGGTTGGCTCCAGGGCGTGTCTAATTAATTTCCTTTCAATGTGCATGAATCAGTGTACCAGGTCACTAGTGTGACTATATTTGAAGATGGTGTCTTTTCAGAGGTAAAGTTAAAATGAGCTCATTAAGATGTGGATCAAAATCAGTCTCACCAAAATGTGCCACTCTGGCATGCAGATTACATATTTCAAGCTAAAAATAATCAAGGCTCAGAGGCTCAGGAAGAAACTTTGGCCTTCCCCTTCATTGACTAAAAAAATTTAAGAGAGTGGACATGCTCCAGGAAGGGAGATATCATCATGGGATATTCCAGTTTAATTTGAATAAGGTATGGTGCAAGGAGGAGCCTGGCAAAGCCCATTTCCTCAAAATCCTTCATGTGTCTCATTGTTTCAAGATGGCCCATAAACACTTGTTTACTAAAGATCTGCTTGTACATTTGCCTTACTTCCCTGGTTTCTCCTTGATCCAGAATGATATATAGACCTCATCTTGCCTTCCTGTCTTTGAAATTTTCATGCTTATGTGAATTCCCCATAATGCAAGTATTAAAACTTTTGTTAACCTGCCTTATGTTCATTCTGCCCACCAGAAGAACTAAGAGGGAAATGGGAAAGTTTCCACATCCCTGACAGGTCTTAATCCAGTATAACTGATCTCTTTCTAAGAGGAGATAATTATAACCCAGACATATATGGAGAGAAGACCATGTGAAGACAGAGAAGGTGGTCATCTACAAGGCCACAAAAAGGGCCTCAGAAGAAACTATCATGAGGATACCTTCTTGAATTTTAGCTTCCCAAACTGTGGGAAAATAAAGTTTTGTTGTTTAAGCCACTCAGTCTGTGGTACTTTGTGGCAGCCTTAGCAAATGAACACAACCTTTGGTAAATAAAATTAAAACTAGAAGAGCAAGATGGCAGGTAATAATACAGACAATAAGTGGTACAGATGTTCATAGCAGAGGGAAAAAGGGAGTGAAAAGCATAGGGATGGAGAGATGAAGAACGAGCTGTGGTGGAAGTAGAGTGTATCTAGTTCTAAGAAGAGTTGGTCATTGATAATAAGAATGAGTAGACATTCTATGGACACAGTATAGTCCAAACAATGGCAGGAGTAAAAAAAAAAAATGCAAGATGCCATTGAGATGTATTTGCTTTGAAAAGAGACTTGGAAAATGTTTATATGAAAATTAAAGTAGAGTTACTACCATGGGTATGAGTATGTTTTCCTGAAAGAGAAATAACACAGATAGAAAAGAAGAACCTTGAAGTTAAAATCTTCATTCAATAATTTTTAGTTTATAGAATTAAACTGAAGAAATGGTTAAGAAAAGTAAGGACACATATGTAATACCTTAATCAATAAAGAAAAACAAAACAACTTTACAAGCTTTCCTTTAAAACTTTGGATAGCTATTGCCAACTTGGTTTCCATATAGTTTGTATCAATTTATCATCTCACCAACAATCCATGAGATGACTTGACTCCCCACCCTCCCATCAACACAATGTGTTTATCTTTGTCAATCTGATAGGTGAAATATGGATGGCATCTCATCATTTTAATTTACATTTATCTTCTTATAAATATGGTTTCATATGTTTAAAGCTATTTGTATTTCCATTTCTATGTTCCATTTGGTTGGATTCTTGGTCAGTTTTTAATAGGAGTTTGATTTTATCAATTTACAAAAGCTCTGTATACATTAAGAAATTTATTTTTTTGTATTTCATGTGTTAAATATGCATTTGTACAGTTTGTTTGTCATTTCTATTTTTTGTTGACTTTTTTCATGCAGACTTTTAAAAAATACAGTCAAATTTGAATTTAAAAAAAAGAAGAAGAGAGTCCAAGAAATATGTATAAAATCAAAACAATACAATGACATACAGCAAGGCAGTAGTCACCAAGTACTAATGAAACAATGAGACCAAGGGCTTAAAAACCTGTGTGTCATATATTTTCCAAAAGTCCTTAAAGGGAAGAAATGGCAATGTATTCTTTTTCTTCTATTGTCTCTCTCATGCATTAGTAGAGTGCTGAGGGCATATTAGGTTTATAATAAATACAAAATTTATATCTGAACTTTATATATCCTTGCAAAAAAAAAAGACTTTTCATTATGAAACTCCATGATTAAAGTAAGAATTGGACTCACCCTTCCCAGTCATGAATTTACCCAGAAACTCCTCCCATGTACCAGGCTCTGGGTGCAATTTTGCCATTTGGTAGAAATAAAAATAGGACACAGCCACATCTTTAGCATTCCGTGCCACATAGACCATCTGTGGAAAGAGATGATAAATCATAATTTTGTTTATATTCTTTAAAAATGTGTAAACTTTTGATTACCTTGACAGAATGCCTATTTTTCTTTTTCTCATTTCCTATCTGGGTATGAATAGATATATCCTGACATAGAATATTGATTAAATCCTAATTATTTTAACACAAAGTCTTCTCATCTCTCACACCTCAGGGTTCTCTTTAGCCTTTGAAAAGACATCTCTTGAAATATGGAAAACCAAGTGAAATAAGAATTAAATATTAAATTAACAAAAATTAACATTATTTTAACATTTAGAATATTTTTCTGTATCATCACTTAGCAAAACTAATAAAAAACAGCAATTTTTAGAGTTGAAAAAATGTCATATTTTTCATTAAAAATGAAATACTTTTGGGTAAATTCAGTCAATAAAGATGAAACATTATTCACTCTATCCATGTTTATAATGATTATAATGAAGAGGAAGGAGAATGAGTAGTAGTAGGAGAAGAATAAGACAAACAAAAGTAAAACAGAGGAACATAATTATAAAGAATAAAATGGCAGTAAATACATACCTATAATAATCACTTTAAATGCAAATGGCTTAAATGCTCTAATGAAAATACATAGGGTAGCTGAATGGACAAGAAAACAGGATCTATATATATGTTGTCTACAAAGGATCCACCTCATAATAAAGAAACACACAGACTAAAACTAAAGGGATGGAAAAAGATATTTCATGCAAAAGGTAATGTAATGGAGTAGTAATACATTTATCTGACAAAATGGACTTTAAAACAAAGGCTATAAAGACACAAGGAAAGACACTGCGTAATGATAAAGGAATCAATCTAACAAGAGGATATAACCATTGTACACATTTATAAACCCAACATAGGAGCACCTAAATATATAAAGCATATTTTGATGGACTAGGGGAGAGATTGACAATAATACAGTCATAGTGGGGGATTTTAATACCCCACTGACATCAATGCGTAAGTCTTCCAGACAGAAAATCAAGGAACAGCAGCCTTAAATGGCACACTAGACCAGATGGATTTAATTGATATCTGCAAAGCATATCACCCCAAAGCATCAGAATTACAGGATATTCATAGAACATTTTACAAGATAGACCACATATTAGGGCACACAATAAGTCTCAGTAAATTTAAGAAGACTGAAATCGTATCAAGCATCTTTTCTGACCATAGCAGTATGAAACTAGATATCAATCACAAGAAAAAAACTGAAAACACATAAAGCAATGGAGGCTAAATAACATGATAGCAAGCACTTAATGGGTTAAAAATTCAATGAAAGAAAAATGAAAACATTCCTTGAAACATATAAAAATGAAAACCCAACCTAAAACATATGAAGCACAGCTAAAGCAGTCCTGGAAGGGAAATTAATAGAGATACAGGCATATTTGAAACAAGAAACATCTCAAATAAACAATCTAATTTTACATTTAAATAAAGTAGAAAAAACAAACAAAAAAATCCCAAAATGATTAGAAGAAAGGAAATAATAAAGATCAGAGAAGAAATAAAGAAAATAGAGTCTAAAAAAAGTACAAATCATCCATGGAAACAAGAGCTGGTTCTTTGAAAAGATGAACAAGATTGACAAACCTCTAATCAGACACATCCAAAAAAAAAAAAAAAAGAGAGAGAGAAAGAGGACCCAAATAAATAAAATCAGAAATAAAAGAAGTAACAAATGACACAGAAATACAAAGGATTGCAAGAAAATATTACACACAACTGTATGCCAACCAAGTGGACAATCTGAACAAAATAGATAAATTCCTAGAAACATACAATCTTCCAAAACTGAATCAGGAAGAATCAGAAAATATGAATAGACTGATTACAAATAAGGAAATTGAAGCAGTAATAATGATAATTAAAAAAAAAAGTTCCTTGACTGGATGGCTTCACAGGTGAATTTTAACCAAAGAAAATTTGACACCTATCCTCCTCAAACTATTCCAAAAATCCAAGGGAAGACTCCCAAGTTCTTTTTCTGAGGCCAGCCTTATTGGAATTCCAAAACCAGATAAAGACATTACATAGAAAGAATATTATAGACCAATATCCCTGATGAACTTAAATGCTAAAATCCTTGACAAAATATTACCAAACTGGATCCAGCAATACATTCAAAAGGTCAAACACTATGATAAAGTGGGGTATACAAGGTTAGCATAATATCCGAAAATTCATAAACATGATACACCACATAAACCAAATGAAGGATAAAATCACATGATTGTATCAATACATAAAAAAAGCATTTGATAAAATACAATACTCATTTATGATAAAAGCTTTCAGCAAAGTGGGAATAGAGAAAACCTATCTGAACATAATAAAGACTATATATGACAAACCTACAGTCAGCATTATACTCAATGGACAAAAACTACAAGTGTTTCCCTTGAGATAAGGAACACCAGGAACAACACAAGGATGTCTGTTTTGCCACTCTTATTCAACATATTACTGGAAATCTTAGCCACAACAATCAGGCAAGAAGAAGAATGTTGGGGGCAGGTAAAAGAGGGTAAAAGAGGGATAAATGGTGAAGGAAGGAGATTTGACGTTGGTGAACAAACAATAGAATATACAGATAATGTATTATAAAATTATACATTTGAAACCTATATAATTTTATTAACCAACTAGTGGCCTGTTGCATGAAGTTTCAAGCAATAGGCCTTCCTTCCCCTGGCTGCCGGTACCAGTTTTCCTCTGGCACCCGGGACCCAGGCCTTTGGTCCAGCCACAGCAGCGAGGCTTGGCTTCTCTGCTCCAACTGCTCCCAGCCCCTCCTTTTTTTTTTTTCCCAGCTCCTCAAGCAGAGGCCAGGGCTGGCTGGAAGCCTGGGTAGCCCCCGGCGACCCAGGTCCCTAGCCACTCCTTGAGTGGAGCCCAGGCCCCCAGCCCCTCCTTGAGCGGAGCCCAGGGCGGGCTGGAGGCCTGGGTTGCCCCTGACGACCCAGGTCCCCAGCCACTCCTTGAGCGGAGTCCAGGGTTGTCAGGAAGCTTGGCTTCCTTCGTTTCTGGGAGCAACCCAAGCCTCCTGCTTGCTCCAGCTCCATGGTCGCTGCCATCTTCAGTCGTCTTCAGTCTTCTCTCCACGCCTGTGTAGCAAATTAACCACCATCTTTGTTGGGTTAATTTGCATAGTCACTCTGATTGGCTGGTGGGTGTAGCAGAGTGGCGGAGTGATGTAGTGAGGTTAATTTGCAAGTTTCTCTTTTATTAGTGTAGATGTTACCCTAGTAAGTTGATTATTTTATATATGCTATTTTGACTGGACATCTTCCGAACATTCTTCCAGACATTCTTCTGGACACAGCCATGGTGGCAGGGGCCAAGGCAGAGACAGTTAGGGGCAATCAGGTCAGCAGAGGAAAGCAGTTAGGGGGATAGGCTGACAGGGGAGAGCAGTTAGGGGAAACCAGGCTGGCAGGGGAGAGCAGTTAGGGGAAACCAGGCGGTCAAAGGAGAGCAGTTAGGCGCGACCATCTATACCAGTGGTTCTCAACCTGTGGGTCGCGACCCCTTTGGCCATCAAAGGACCCTTTCACAGCGGTCACCTAAGACCATCCTGCATATGAGATATTTACATTGTGATTCATAACTGTAGCAACATTACAGTTATGAAGTAGCAACGAAAATAATTCATGAGGAACTGTATTTAAAGGGCCAGAAGGTTGAGAACCACTGATCTGTACTAATATACTGGTAATATGCTAATTTGGCCAGGTGTCTTCTGGACAAAGCCACGGTGGCAGGGTCCAAGGGAGAGGCAATTAGGTCTGACCAAGCTGGCAAGAGAGGGCAGTTAGGGGGATCAAGCTGGCAGGGGAGAGTAGTAGGGGCAACCAGGCCAGAAGGTGAGAGCAGTTAGGGGCTACCAGGACAGCAGGGGAGAGCAATTAGGGGCAACCATCTATACTAATAAAAGGGTAATATGCTAAATAGACCAGGCGTCTTCCGGACGTCCTTCCAGACAAAGTCACAGTGGTGAGGGCCAAGGCAGAGGTGGTTAGGGGTGATCAGGCTGGAAGAAGGTGCAGTTATGGGGATCAGGCCAGCGGGGGAATGGCAATCAGGCAGGCAGGCAGAGTGGTTAGGGGCGATCAGGCAGGCAGGCAGGTGAGCGGTCAGGAGCCAGCAGTCCCGGATTGGTGAGGATGCAAGCCGGGCTGAGGGACAGCTCCACGTCCCATGCATGAATTTCGTGCACTGGGCCTCTAGTGTTTAATAAAAGATAAGACATTTAATTATCTAATCAAAGGACTTGTAATTTAGAGCATATGGGAAATATTTACCTTAATAATAAAAAGAAAGAAGCCCCTATAGTAAGTAAAAGGCAAAAAACTTTGATAGATACTTTAGAAAAAAACACACAATGGAATACTACTCAGTCGTAAAAACAATAAAGAAAGAAAAATTTTATCCTTTGTAGTAGCAGAGATGGGGATGGAGAATATTATGCTAAGTGAAAGAGCAAGTCTGAGAAAAACAAGTACCATACGATTTCCCTCATATGTGGAATCTAATGAACAAACTGAACTAACAATTAAAAAAGAAACAGTCTCATAGGTAGAAAGCAGCTCACAGCTGTTGGGTGTAGGTGGGGTGGCACTGGGAGAAGAACATGGAGGGATTTAGCAAAAAAATAAAAAAGAGAGAAAGAACTCAATGTGGTGATTGCTGGCGGAACAAGGGGCTGCGGGAGGTGGAGGAGGGTATAGGGGGGATAAATGGTGATGGAAGGAAACTTGAATTGGGGTGGTGAACACACAACACAATACAATGTACAAATGATGTGTTGAAGAATTGTGTACCTGAAACCTGTATAATTTTCACCCCAATAAAATAAAGGAAAAATATCTAAGCTATGTAAATGTTCTTCATCTAATTATCATTATAGAACTACAAAGTAAAACCACAATGAGATGCCACCAGACATGTACTAGTATGGCTAAAGTTAAATAGTTTTAGTTATATCTTGTGTTGATGAGGATGCAGAATAACTTCAACTTTTGCACAATTTTGTTCAATGTTTAAATTGGTGCATATGATTGAAAAGATGTTTGAAAAAATCTACTAAAGGTGAATCAATGCATACCCTAAGATCTAGCCATTCCATCCCAATATATTTAATCAAGAAAAATATGTATATATCAATAAAAGACTTGTATAAGTATATGCAATATTTTCAATGCTGGCAACCAACAACTACCCAACTGTCCACTAAAAGTGCCATGGACAGGTAAGCTATGAAACAGTCACATACACATAATGAAATGCCTTACATCAGTGCTTCTCAAATTTTAGCTTGAATCAAATTCACCTTGAGGTCTTATTAAAACTCAGATGGCTGTACCCACCCCCATTGTTTCTGAATCAGTAGGACTGAATTGGGCCTAAGAATTTGCATCTCTAATGAGCTACTTTTCCTCAGGGTACCATGTTTTGTGATCCAGAAGGCTACATTAAACAAAATAAGCATGATAAGAATTGATCTCACCAACACTATGTTGAATGAAATAAGCTAGATATTCAAGATTATATATTTTATGATTACAGACAAAAAAATCAAACTAGTTCATGGTGAAAACTTTCTGGATAGTGGTTATTTTGGAGATAGGGATTCTTGCCTGGAAATGTACATGAACAGAGCTTTTAGGGTGCTGGTAATATTTAATTTTTTGGTTTCATGGGTATACTCACTTTGTGAAAATTCATCAAGTGCATTATGATGTATGCACTTTTCTCCCTAAATGTTATGCTTTAATTAAGATGATTATTATAAAAAGCCTAAAACAATTCCATAAATATATAACTTATATATTATAAATTATATATAATTA
>NW_005354322.1:136913-158197 GCF_000412655.1 Myotis brandtii
TAACTGCCTCTGCCTCAGCCCCACCACCATGGCTTTGTCTGGAAGGATGTCCGGAAGGTTTCCTGGTCTAATTAGCATATTACTCTTTTATTAGTATAGATATTTATAAATTGCAATGACACTGAATTCATGAATAAGCAGTTCTGGGTTATTTAAATATCTATTGTTTACAAGTGGACAGTGAAAGGATTTAGACAGAAAGGTATTTTAGAGAAGGGAAACCTGAGAGAATCTTATGGCTTGGGCACTGAGTATTAGAAATCCCTTAGCTATAGCAGTGAAATCCATTGGTATATTTTGATCTTTAATGTATGGACCACATTATTATTTTTTTACAATGATTTACCCAGGGGTTGAAAACTCATCTTAATTCCTACATAATTAGTAAAAGAAATTACAACACAAATAAGAATCTTTTTATTTAAATTTTGCTACCTTGCAGTTATTCTTCCAAAATGAAGAAGGAAGAAGTTGAACAGGCAAGTGTGTTTTCACTAATCGAGGAGACTGCATTTTTTTCAAATCTTCAATGCCTATAAGCATAAAAGTTAAATTACATTATAAATGTGGAATCATAAAGGTCAATTACAATATAATCTAAGACTTTGTAAACTTTAACCCCACTATATGGCTTGAAATGATTATATGGCTAAATGACCTCATATAAATCTAAAATCCATATAAGATTAAAAAATGATTAATTCTGGTTAGTTAGGCTGTTTTATTGCCTATGAATTGTAGAGTTTATTATCTTTGTATTAAATATAAAATCTTCATATATAATATCTGATGAGACAGAAACAGCAGTAGGTCAAGATGTCCAAATTTTTCCTTCATTTATCTTCTTCTTTGCCTCATTTACAATGTGAGGAAATGGAACTAGAGAGTTTCAATATCCCTTTTCTGTTTTATTTTTTGGCATTTTAATATATATTTTTAAATTTATTTTTTAATTACACTTGACATACAATATAATATTCATTTAGGTGTACAACATAGTGATTAGACATTATAATATCTTTTGAAGTGATCACCCTGGTTTAAGTCTAGTAGACTTTACATCCCCATGACTATTTTTATAACTGGCAATTTGTACTTCATCCCTTTCCAGCTTTCTTGAGATCAAATTAAGCTATGAGGTTCATGACTAATTTAAAAAATTTTAATAATGTAAGACTTTATAACAATGTAATAATGTAAGACTTCTTTTTCAAGTGCTAAGAAAAAGGTGGGTCAACTCAATACTACACGTGAATAGTTTGCGGCCTAATCTGCATAGGCTTGAGCAACGATTCACAGAACAAAAGAGACCTAAATTCAACATTTTTTTTCTTGAGTCTGTAAAGATCAGCTAACTAGCAGTAGATATGATTCTATATTGAATCAAACACTGAATTTTTTTGTGTGTAATGATCACCAAATATTCAAATGTTAAAGACTTCCACCGGTCCTATTAACAAAAAAATATATATACTCATCAACATTTCTTCTTATTCAGATATTATCTTTGGGTGGAAGTGGAGTATAATATGGTTATTAGAATAAGTAAATACTCTTTTATTATAGACACTTATGATTCATATCTGTATCATTTTTCATCATCACTCCTCTAGACACCACTAAAAGATAGAGGAATTTACTCCTATGGTGAAAAAGAACTTTAAGAGAAAATACCATTTTCGATTCCAGGAACTATAAGTTCCATGAATGGCACTCGGTTGTATATTGCATCCCGTTTACATTTCTCTGCATCTCCATTGTTATAGATCAAATCCACTATTTCACTGACCCAGGTTGTTCCTGGAAAAAAAAAAAAAAAAGAAAGAGAGAGAGAAGGAACTCTAAACTTTTCTGTCAAAAAGAGTATGAGACAGTCACAAGACATTATGTAACATCAAAAACAAAACCGTGCTCTTTGAATTCATGCCTTTTTTCTCTTCTCTCTTTTTCTAGTAGACGTCCTTATTTATCGTGAACATATGCTGTATGCATGTATTGTGCAAGTGTGTCAAATCTGATTAAAATACTCATAAAAGTAAAGCCTGAAAAGGAAGTAAAATATGGGGTATAAAAGAGACATTGTGGGCCCTGACTGGGTAGTTCAGTTGGTTAGAGCATCCTCCCATACATCAAGGTTGCTGGTTCCAATCTCTGGTCAGGCCACAAACTAGAATCAGCCAATGAATGCATCAATAAGTGGAATAACAAATCAATGTTTCTCTCTCTCTCTCTCTTCTCTCAAATTAATCAATAAAAATTAACAAACAAAATTTTAGAAAAGAGATGTTGTGGAAGTAATGATAGCTCATTTTCCTGTGTGGGATACATGGGGGAAGCAGCCAATTTTAATGACTCTGAACTCCAATTTGTACATTTTTATTAATATCAAAAAGACTATTATTCTTTGGGACTGAAAGGGCCCTTTGGGTAAAACTGAATTTTTTTGTGTGTGTAAGGATCACCAAATATTCAAATGTTAAAGACTTCCACCAGTCCTATTAACAAAATATATATCTATATATACATATACATATATATATATATTTTCATCAAAATTTCTTCTTATTCAGATATTATCTTTGGTGGAAGTGGAGTATAATATGATTATTAGAATAAGTAAATACTCTTTCATTATAGACACTTATGATTCATTTTGGTGAAGAGAAAAACAGGGGTGAAGGAAAACAAAGAGAACTTTGTCATTTTATCTGTGGTGACCAGTGTGACACTTCCAAGTCAAAGACAATATATTCTGTTTGAACACAGTTACTCTGTTCTTTATGAAATTGCGTCTCACCAGATTCTGAGAAATTGCTATAATGTACATGAGCATATGCTCCATTTAATTGTCTATGTCACTCAATGATCTGGTTATCAAGATACTGTTTAAAAAGTGATTACAATTCATAAGAGAAAACTATCTTCTTAATTGTTACCTGCTCTTTCCCTTTTACGAAACATGTAATGATAGTCTCAAACTGAATAATCATTAAGGGTGGGAACTAAAAAATTAAATAATTAATCCATGCAAACAGCATAGTTTTTGAAGAATGATCTGCATATGGAGGCACCTTTGAATTGGTTCCAGATATTAGAGTACTTTAGGCCTCATTTTTATTTAGTCCTTTTTGTGGACAACTCTTACTCCTTCATGTCCCTAAATCACGACTACAAGACTCATCTCTATCCTTCTAACTCAGACAATTACAGTACTAAGAAAAAGGTGGGTCAACTCAATACTATACTTGAACAGTTTTTTTGCGTAATATGCATAGGCTTAAGCAATCATTCACAGAACAAAAGAGACCTAAATTCAACATATTTCATTTCCTATGTTGAAATGGGTGGTTCAAATTGTGGCCAATGAAATTTGACAGAAAGAAATTCCATTTTAGATATGCTTTCAGTTGAAAATGTTTATTTTTCTCTGAGTTTTGAAAAAAAGATATGGTTTAGTTAGCTTTCCCTGGCTGGTATGGTTCAGTGGGAACATGCCAAAGACTTTCTTAATAGTTTCCTATTAATCTACACTAATAAAAGACAAACATGCAAATTGACCGTACCTTTGCTATGCCTTAAGCCACACCCACCAGCCAATCAGAGCGACTATATGCAAATTAACCCAACCAAGATGGTGGCCGGCAGCCCCAGAGCTGGAGCAAGCAGGAGGCTTGGTTGCCCCAATGATGGAGGAAGCCAAGCTTCCCTCCCCCCCACCATGGCCGGCTCTGAGCTCCTCTCAATGCTACAAAGTTTCAATTATAGAAGGTAAATAAATACCAGAATAAAAAAAGAAAAAAGAAAAAAAGGAGAGGCTGGGAGCTTCCATCGCCAGGAGGGCTCGGCCAACCTGAAAACAGCCCTCAGCCCCTCACCCAGACTGGCCAGGCACCCCAGGGGGGACCCCCCACCCTAAAGGGGATGTGGCCAGCCTGAAAACAGCCATCACCCCCTCCCCCAGGCTAGCCAAACCCCCGTGGGGTGAGGGTCCCCACTGGGGGGGGGGCTTGACCAGCCTGCAAACAGCCATCAGCCCCTCACCCAGGCTGGCCAGGCACCCCGGCGGGACCCCCATCCTGATCCGGGACACCCTTCAGGGCAAACCAGCCGGCTCCCACCCATGAACCAGGCCTCTATCCTATATAATAATAGGGTAATATGCAAACTGACCCTAACAGCAGAACAACTGGGAATGACTGGTCACTATAACACACACTGACCACCAGGGGGCAGACGCTCAATACAGGAGCTGCCCCCTGGTAGTTAGTGCACTCTTACAGGGGGAGCTCTGCTCAGCCACAAGCCAGGCTGACGGCTGCCAGCACAGCGGTGGTGGTGGGAGCCTCTCCCGCCTCCTCAGCAGTGCTAAGGATGTCCAACTGCAGCTTAGGCCTGCTCCCCGCTGGCAAGTGTACATCCCCTGAGGGCTCCCGGACTGCCAGAGGGATGTCTGACTGCCAGCTTGGGCCCGATCCCCCAGGGAGCAGGCCTAAGCCAGCAGGTGGACATCCTCCAAGGGGTCCCAGACTGCAAGAGGGCATAGGCCAGGCTGAGGGACCCCCCCGAGTGCACAAATTTTTGTGCACTGAGCCTCTAGTAAATATATAAAAATAGCAAAACAACTCATATTATTTCTCAGTTTCTTTCCTTAAGTCTTATAGTTTTCAGTGTGTAGGGCTTACATTCTCTTTTTGAGACTGTTTACTAAGGAGAGCAGTTGTTTAAATTTATAACAAAGTATTTCTAAACATATTTATAAAACATGTTGAAAACAATGAAATATTAATATTTTACAAAATATTTTAAAATATTAAAATGAACAAAATATTTAAACATTAAATTATATAGGTGTATATATATTCATATTCTAATGTACCAAATCATTTATATGTACAGTTTTAATATTTTTTATTTGAATTTTAAAAGGAAAACAAAACAACAGCATTAATTTTTCTTTAGATAGAGCTTCCATTTAATTGTGGGTCTTTCAGAATAGGAAGTGAGTTTGTCTAATTTGAAACAAAACTACACCAGCAACAAACAGCTACAATGATCCTTTAACAAGTGATCTGCTAATCATTGGGCTTACACATATGGATGAATAAGTAATCATCAAGTACAGTGCCTTTGAACAATGCAGGGGTTAGGGGTTCTGACTCTAACTTTTGTCTCCCTCAAAACTTAACCACAGACATCTGTCCTTTGTATTCACAGAAAGTTTCAGGATCCTTGAAGATCCCCAAGTCCCCAGAAGCTCATGTGTCTTATATAAAATGATGTAGTAGAACAATGCAGTCAGCTCTCAACATCCTTGAATTCCTATCTGAAGATGGAAAATACTGTTGCTGTAAAAACGAAGAAATTCTTACCATTTGCAACAGCATGGATGGAACTGGAGAGCATTATGCTAAGCGAAATAAGCCAGTCAGAGAAAGATAAATATCACATGATCTCACTCATTTGTGGAATACAATGAACAACATAAACTGATGAACAAAAAAAGATCCAGAGACAGATAAGCATCGATCAGACCATCAAACCTCAGAGGGAAGGTAGGGGAAGGGTGGTGTAAGGGGGAGAGATCAACCAAAGGACTTGTATGCAAGCATATAAGCCTAACCAATGGACACAAACACCAGGTGGGTAAGGGCATGAGTGGAGGGGTCGAGGGGCTCTGGGGGCATATGGTCACATAGGTAATACCTTAATCAATAAAGAAAAAGAAAAGAAAATACTGTTTTCCATCTGCAGTTGGTTGAATCTGCTGATGCACAACCTGGGAATATGGACAGTCAACTGTATATATATTTTTTAAATCCTTAAGTAAGTAGATCCATGAAGTTCAAATTCATGTTGTTCAAGGGTCAACTGCACAAATAAATGAAAAGGTCTTACCAGATTTGGGATAGGTGGCGATCAAAAGGTCATCTGGTCGGCTTTCAAATGATTCCACCTGGGACCACTCCTCAGCAATGCTCCAGAAGAGAGGAACACCCTGAACATCCACTAACTCCCTTCTGTAGATATCCAGCTTGTTGTCCATGTTTGAGAGACTATATTTTATGCAAAGAGGCACAAGTTAAAAAGCCTTTGTTTTACATAACATCAATATGATTAAAATTAATTACATGTTATTCACTAAGGACATATTTCATTTCTCTAGGTCTAGCAGCATCAGATCACAGTACTGTGCATTACAAATCAGCAGAAGAAAAAAAGTATTGTAAAAACCAATGAGGTCTTGCACAATTTACTTTATATGTACTGGTTATATGATAATATCATCAATATTTTTAATGGGTATACAAAGACTTCTGGGATATGTAATAAAATTACTGGACTTTAGAGTTAGAAGAAAGTGTCCTTCTTAACCACAGTGCTGCCAATTCATTGCAGTGGGAATGTGAATAAGCCCCATGACTACTCTGAATGTTCTTAACTATAAAATCAGGAGTGGCCTAACTTAGTACTTCCTTAAATTACAGGCTGAGCCACAGAATGTAAATTAGCTAAAAGTAAATTATTCTACAACAGACCACAAGAATAAAGGGGGGGGGGGACTTGAGATAAGTGTAGCATTGGAAATACATTGCTCTGATTAAGGTTTTAGCTTCCTGAGGTCCTTTAGCAGCTGCTGTATCTTACTTCAATAATTAAAATCAGAACACTCTGAAGCCAATAGACATAACCTAACTGTATCTTTTCCAAAGTGCAATTTCTTATCTTCTTTATTTCTCTTTTTTCAAGTCCTTACAACTCCACCCTTATCCTACCTCATCCAAATACCTTTTACTTTAAAAGTTTATGAAGTCACAGGATACCAAATCAATATACAAATACCTGTTGCATACATATAAGTTAATAAAAAACTATCACAAAGAGAAATTAATAAAATAATCCCATTTGCAATTACATAAAAAATATCTAGGAATAAATTTAACCAAAGAAATAAAGACCTATACACTGAAAACTATAAGACATTAAGGAAAGAAACTGAAGACACAAATAAATGAAAAATATTCTGTACTCATGGATTGGAAGAATTAATATTTTTAAAATGTCCATACCATCCAAGGTAATCTATAGATTCAATGTAATCCCTGTCAAAATTTCAAAGACATCTTTCACAGAAATAGAACAAACAATCCTAAAATATGTGTGGAACCACAGAAGACCCAAAACAGCCAAAGTAATCTTAAGAAAGAAAATCAAAGCTGGAGAGGCATCACACTCCATGATTTCAAACTATATTACAAAGTTATAGTAATAAAAACAGTATGGTGGTATAAAAAAAAGGGTACATAGATCATTAGAACAGAATAAAAAGCAAGAGTTAATTTGGAAAAGAGGAGAACTTTCCAGCCAGGAACTAGCATGTATAAAGACCCTATGCTTTCATTCTGGGACAGAGAAATAAGGTCTATGTGCCTACAGTGCAAAAAGTGAGGATGAATTGTGAATACTTCGCTAAATTATGTGGTAAGAAACTAAAGATTTCAGGGTTATTTCTGGGTAATTAAGTGTGTCTGGGATATACTGGGTTTCTGACTAGTCTCACAAGAATAAGAGGGTCCACTGACTGCCATTATGCATACTTCGAGCAGTAGTTCTGTCTATTATATGAGAGAATGGTGATATGCAACTGAATCTGGATGTTCCTGAGTGTCACTGAGGGTGGAGTATATAATTAGATATTAGTTGCAGTTTTTTGTTGTTGTTTGCTTTTTGCTTTTACTAAAAATCTTGGGATTTATAAATACCATAAAGTTTCAAACTTAATAATCACAAGTATAACTTATGAGCCTTGTTCAGTGAACAGTTTTTGTCCTAAAGTGCCTATGTAACTTACAATTTGGTGACACCATATTCACCTCACCACTCACATCAGCAATCTAGAGATTCTGTCTTCTCTTTAACTTTTCCAAATCCAATCATTTCACAAATCTGATTATTTCTTTTTCTTTCAAGTGTCCCTGGGAAAAGCAGCTTCTCTTCATGAACTATCTCAGTAGTTAAGACTGTTAGGTCCCTAGAATCATAAGTAATATGCTAGATCTGTCATTCACTACCAATGTGACTCTGGACAATCAAAATTCTAATTCAATTTTTTAATCTTAAAGTGGAGGTAATGATTTACTAACTTTGCACAGCTATTGTGATGGAGAAATAAGATGATGGATGTAACATGTATATTGATAAAACATGGTGTATATTCGATAAAGCATAGCCATTATTAATATTATCATTACAAGTATCCATACACATTGAAAGGAAATTAATTAGAATAAATATTTTAATATCGCTATTCACCCTTTCTCTATAATAGAAGTGTCAACCAAATTCATGATTGACAATGACAGATCAAAACACATGCATGTGATTGGCACCTGTGAGCTTTATATATATATAGATAAACTTGCTTAATTAGACCTGCTTTCTGATTTAGTTAAACTTTTTCCAGCCCAGTGAAGCACCCCAACTTCTCTTTCAGGTAATTGTCAGCAATACAGCAGTAAATATCAACTCAAAGCAGATTATTATTGTAGATCGTGCAGGGAGAACAAAGGGTAAAATATTTAACTGCAGCAGTGTTTGACTATATTCTGCGCAGTGAGAAAACCTGAAGTCATTTTCAAGGTCCACCATTTCTTACTTCTTTTCAGTCGGGTCAAGTTTCTAAACTTTCTAAATCTTCATTGTCTGGCTAATGAAAAGAAAATGGGATTCTACCAAGTCTCCTATCTACCTACTCCAGGACTTCTGTAAGGATCAAATTAGATGAGGCACATGAAAACCCTTCACAAACATTTGGTTAAATTGTAAAATATTTGCACCTGACTATAAAGCAAGTCATGTTCCTGGGCTGAAGAAACTGCAAGGAGGCTAGTCGCTAGGGAGAGGAAGCTGGGTGTTGCTACATGATGTCATTACCTGGCGCCCAAAGCTACTATTTCCAGGCTGGGCTGGGCTGTGGACCGCATTTTGTGCCATGGGGTCTCAGCAGCATTGGCTGCGATTTGGTGGGGTGTCGCTCTGGGGTAGTGGTGCTCCGGTGTGTACCACTTGGGGGAAGCAGAGTGTTGGTTTGTCAGTGCCAGGTCCATGGTGCCATTTATTTTTAAACTAGAGGCCTGGTGCATGAATTCATGCACAGGTGGGATCCCTTGGCCTGACCGGTGATCAGGGCCAATCAGGGCTGTGGGAGGTTGGCTGGCCATGGGAGGTTGGCTGTGGGAGTGCACTGACCACCAGGGGACAGCTCCTGAGTTGAACGTTGACCAGTTGTTAGGTTGTTCGGTCGCTTAGGCTTTTATACATATAGATGGCCAGTGTGTGTCATGGTAGCTCCTGCATTGAGCGTCTGCCCCCTGGTGGTCATAGCTACTGGTCAGATGGATGGACACTTAGTCTTTTATATATCTATCTAGATTATTACCCAGAAAAATCATTATTAGTATTATTACTCAGAAAAAATGCCTTAATTTGTGTCCTTATCATCATAAATTCTGGCAATGGCCTTTGAATTAGTCACCTTATCTCTAAGCTCAGTTCCTCCCTTCTTCCTGCCAACTCTCTATAAGATACCTCTAAAAAATCTGAAAGGGTAAAGTGTAAAGAACTTCACCATGGTTTTTTACATTTAAACTCCTCCCTCTGTTTACCTCGCACTGCAGTTAGACTTTAGCCTCTAGCAACAGGCAATTAAAAAAAAAATGCATCCACCCCCTCACACCTAGATGTTGCAATTGCATGTTCCTGTCTTTGAGTTCATACTTTTACTTTTCTTGTCTACCTGGAAAACTCCTGTTCATTCTCAAAATCTTGTATGAATTGCACAACCTCTGAAAAGCCTTTCTGGTAACCTAAAAAAAGTAGTTATTCTCCTTTTCCATATTTTGGATGTACTGATGTTATTTTATACATTTTTAGTGTCTTATCAGTTTATAATGTCTGTTTCTTTGATTAGAATTTAGATTCTTTTTTTCCAGGAGGACTTGACTTTATCAAGGTTAATGAATGTGTATTGAAATGAAATGAAGCTTCCCTAATACTCTAGCTGGAATAGTCAGGGATTGAGTTATTTTGTTATGATTATAATTTTGATTAGCAACCTAACACTCTGAGATATACTGGGAAGTATCAGTAGTCCCAATCAACAAGAAGTTTACATTCTAAATCATTTTTCAAAATACATACACACTCTCATACACATGCACCCCCCCACACACACACACACACAAAATCCTGTTTTTAGTGAAATTTAAATCTATTACCCTCATTTTACCAAGAGGGGAATTAAAATTAACTTAGAGAAAGCTTTAGTAACTTACCCAGGTCACACTGTCAGTAAGTGGCAGGACTGGGTTTGAACCCAGATAGTCTGACAACAGAATCACTAATAATAATTACTTTCCTATATTCCCTTCTAAATATAAACATTGAAACGATAAATTTCAACACAAGACAACATAAGAGAAGTGCCAAATTATGGTAAGGTGGTCATCAGATCTGTAGCACAGGTTGGTGTGATTTGATTTTAACCATGAAGTTTGGTTAATTAGAGGTACAAAAGAATATTCTATGTAGAAAAGATAAGCAGTATTCCTTTTTGCTCAATATTGCACACATTAAGGTGCTTCATAAATACATGGAGATTTAATCTACTATACTGCATATTAAAGGACTTTAATAAAACCTGATTCACATTAATGATTCGTTTTATTAATATTTTTCATTCAATATCCATATATTTTAGATGATGATATAAAATTTTATCTGGAACCATTTCTAAAGGGACAAATTGTACATTTTAACATTGTTTTATGTTTTAAAATTGTATAATAAAATATTTTAATTTATGTACAGTATTTGGAAATTTTTGGAATATCTGTGTTTTTGCCATTATCTTTTTTTTTAGGCCATCCCTTGAAGAGGAACAAATCAGATAAGTGTATTCAAATTTTGCATGAGTTCAATATCTTAAATTAGCATTATGATTCCTAAAACACTCCAATGTATTCATGGAAGAAATGCAGTCAAATTGAACTTACCTTTAAACTCCTGAGAACTTTAAATGAATATCCTCAAGAATCAGAGCCAAAAATCATTAAAAGGATGAAAGGCTTAGTGGGATATAACACTATGTGAGAGAAATTGAGTTGGTAAAAGCTCAGGAAATGTTGCCGAAGCTGATCCTGTCCTTTAGGCATCTTTTGTTTACTTCTCTGAAGATGTCCCTTGAAACATAACTTCCTCTAGAGGATAACTGTGAGACCTTGGACACAATTTAATATCCTTTATGTTGTTAAAATAAATGCTAGTCCATGTTAACCTGAATGAAATTATGGATTCTTATGTCCATTGGTGAGTTAAAATAATGAAATATTATTATACCTAAAAGTATGATGTGCCTTAATCATTAAGAAAAATTGAATATTAAACTGATACATTATTCTCCTAGAAAGTGGTATTTTGATATTTAACAGATTATTTACCTAAAGAGAATGGATTTATTAGCTTCTTTTATGTAAAACTAATATATTTTAACAATAGAAATGCTATATTTGTGGGGTTCTTCTAAGCACAGCCTTGGGAACCTGAAGAGAGACTTTTGGTCCAGCTCTTCCATAAACTAGCAGTCTGACCTGAGCAACTTACCTCATATATCTGAGCCATATTTTACCTATCTAAAAAATATGGGATGCTCAGGTAGCATGGCTCAGTGGTTGGGCATTGACCAGGTTAGATTCCGGGTTAGGGCACTCGCCCAGGTTGAAGACTGGATCCCCAGTGTGGGGCATGCAGGAGGTAGTCAATCAATGATTCTCTCTCATTCATCATTAATGATTCTCTCTCATCATTTATATTTCTACCTCTCTCTCCCTCCCTCTCTGAAATCAATAAAAATATTTTTAAAACAAACAAACAAATAATATGGAAAATGTACAAAATGGTCACCCTAGTTTGTTTCATCTGTAACATCATACAATTTTAAGTGAAATTGTTATTCTTTGATTAATAAACTATATTTTGTAAGTCACAACAGAAGAAACAAGAAAAGAATGAGCAGTTGAACAGAACACTCCTTTATTGCTGAAAGATCCCTTTAGGATACTGCTTCACTTTTATAAAAACTTAAAGTAGACATTTACAGAAGCTTCTATTATGTACTTTTCACATGACCTGTGGTAGTTTCTCTCTAAAATAATTGATTCAATTACTTGGCTTTTAACTATTGCATTTTGTTTGTTCCCTGAATTCCTAGAAATGAGGCCATGTTCTTTTCCCACAAACAATATTAATTTATATCATAATCAAATTTAGTTGACTAAAGCAACATGGAGTAATATTAAGGCAAAGACTATGAAGAAGGTTAATATTTATTGAGCACTTATAGGCATTATAATTTCCACTTCTACCTATAGCTTTGATTCATATTATCATTAGAAATTATCAGAGTTTATGCAACTTGCCCAACTACAAAAATATGGTAAAATCAGGTTTCAAATTCTGTGATGTAATACACCTAACGGTGAAAGCATTTAGCTTTGTTGCTGGAAAAGACCACTGCTAGAAAAATCTAGAACTTAGCAGCAAAAATCTAGATCTTGCCAACATTTTATCAGTTAGTGTCCAGTTCATAGAATCATTGTCACTGTTATTGTCATTGTTATAATCTCATAAAGAAATGATTTAATGTGTATAAAGATGCAGCATGCTGTCTGGCATGTAAAAATTGCTCAATGTAGCTTAAGTATTACTAAAAGTATAATATTATCTCCATTTATACCATCCTAACCTAAGAGTTTGTGCTCTTTTTTAATTTCAACACTGCCTCAAAGCAGAAGAAAAATGCATTTTCTTCACCTAGAGAACCATTCACTATCCTTCACTCAGTCCCACACAAAAAGAGATGAGTCTAAGTTTTTGTATCTAATCTCTGCCTTTTAATCACTCTTGAGCAAGTCATTAATCCTGTAAGTGCTTGGGAACTTTAGCCTTTAAGAGGAGATAATTGCACCTACTCCTCCATCTCACAGAAATTCTAATGTGAAATATTCCCTGTTCTTTGATGTCCTCAGACACTTAATTTTACATAGTCAGGAAGTACTGGATGCCATGTGCTATTAGGCGGTATTTTATTGTTAGGGTCTTTTAACATAGCTATTTTTTGGTGAAGAGTTAATTTGGGGTCCCAAGGGCCTAATAAAATCCAGAAAACAGCCCAGCCCAGTATGGCTCAATGATTGAGCATCAACCTATGAACCAGGAGGTCATGATTCAATTCCCAGACAGGGCACATGCCCAGGTTGTGGACTCAATCTCCATTAGGAGGCATGCAGGTGGCAGTCAATCAATGATTCTCTGTCATCATTGATGTTTCTTTGTCTCTTTACCTCTCCCTTTCTCTCTCTGAACTCGATAAAAAAAATATTTTTAAAAAATCCAGAAAACAGCTTCCCAGTACCATAGCAATGGAAGACATGTCAGTTCCTAAAAGTATAAGCAACTCTGCTTTATAATAGGTCTGGCTTATTTGTCCGCCTACATGGAATATATGTTAGAAATAAGACAATAAACATGTATCAACATTAAAAACATAATTGTGTATGTGTGTGTTTGTATATGTGGGTATTTTGAACTTTATTTGTTTTTAAATATAGTTTCAGGTGTACAATTCTACAATACATCATCGGTATATTGTATTGTGTGTTTACCACCCAAAGTCAAGTGTCCTTCTTAACCATTTTTCTCCCCTTAGCTTCTTCTAGCTCCCCCAACCCCCTTTCCCTCTGGTAATCACCATACTGTTGTCTGTGTTTAAGAGTTTTTTTCTTTTTTTGCTTAATCCCTTCCATTTTTTCACCTAGTCTCCCATACCTCCTCCCCTCTAATAACTATCAGTCTGTTTTCTATATCTATGAGTCTGTTTCTATTTTTTTCATTAGATTTCCTCACATAAGTGAAATCATATGGTATTTCTATTTCTCTGGCTAGTTTATTTCACTTAGCATAGTAATCTCCAGGACAATCCATGCAGTCACAAAAGGTAAGATTTCCTTCCTTTTTATGGCTGAATAGTATTCCATTACTTAAATGTACCACAGCTTTTTTTATCCACTCATCTACTGATGGGCACTCTGGCTGCTTCCAAAATTTGGCTCTTGTAAATAATGTTGCTATGAATATAGGTGTGCATATATTTTTTCAAATTAGTGTTTTGGGTTATGTTAAATGTATTCCCAGAAATGGAATCTCTGGTTCATAAGGAAGTTTCATTTTTAATTTTTTTAGTAAACTCCATACTGCTTTCCAAATTGGATGGTTTTTATTTATTCTTCTTATCTGATTGCTGTGGCTAGGACTTCTAGTACAATGTCGAATCAGAGTGGATAAAGTAGACATCCCTGTCTTATTCCTGATCTTAAAGGAAACTCTTAGTTTTTGCCCATTGAGTATGATATTGGCTGTGGGCTTGTCAATATTAATATACTTTTAATCTTTAAAATCTTTTTAAATTTAATCTATTGAATAGATTATTAGTGTGTAAGATATTCCTCTGCATGTTTCTACTAATTTATCCCACATTTTTAACATACTGTATAAGAGATTTTATTTTTTCTTTGAAAATATACTATTTGAAGCATAAAATTTAAACTGTTTTGTATTTATTATACATTATAATATTTATTGCCATAGATTCACTTTTTTACCACTTAACTCTTCTTGTTTTGATTCTGTCTTAGACAATAGCATTGTTACTTTTTTTTCACCTATTTCTGTATCTGTTTCTCAACTCAAATACATATATATACACACATTTATAAGTGTATTTATTTATCCAGAGGGAAAGGAGAGGTATAGAGCGAGCGGGATAGAAACATCAATGATGAGAGAAACATCAATCATTGATTGGTTGCTTCTTGCACTCCCCACACTGGGAATCCAGCCTGCAAGCTGGTCATATGCCCTGACTGGGAATTGAACCATGACTTCCTGGTTCATAGGTTGATGCTCAACCACTGAGCCACACCAACAAGGCTCATTATTCTCTTTTAAAATAAGTTTCCTTTTTCTTTGCCCATCTTTAACTTCTATGAGTACAGTAACTTTTATAACAGTTTCTTTTGAGGATAGTAGACAGAATGAGGTGTCTTTGAGAAATAATGGTATTTATGTAAGCTAAAAGCATTGTTAATTCCTGATAAATTGAGAAGACTAGAGTTAGGGTTAATTTTAATCCCATGTTTCGAACAGCAAAGTGTTCCATGGTGAGCTGAATCAGACCTAATGAAAATCAACTGGACAATGTTAGATCTCTTATCACCAAACCTTTTCCCTAACAATGAATTTCTCTTCTCTATGAAATATTAATATTATCTCCACTTTTATTCCTATTTAAAATCTATTTTCAGGATGTGGTGAGATGAGATGGAGTGAGAAGTATACACTGTGAAGCTTAATAAAGCTGCCCTGCAATTCTTCATAGAAATAGATAACTACTTGCTTCAACTCACTAGTGTATCTTAGACAGGAACATTTTAAAATCTGCCTTGTCATAAGTCGTTTGCCACCTGGCCACAGGTCCAGGCAAATACTCTGCAAAAGCTACCTCCTATCGACTTTTGAAATCAATATTAAAGACTTCCATGGTTATTTGTACCAAGTTTCAGAACACAAGAAGACATTGCTCTTAGATTCAAATAACAAAGATAAAACTTTGCTAATATTCCATGGAGAACAAAGAATGGAATTGATGTTGAGAACATCCTCTAACTTCTTTGGGCCATCATGAAATACTAAATGAGCTGATGAGCCAAAAATGAACTATTTTTAATTGCATAAACACTTCTTTTAGATTATCTAGAAATTTAGATATCATATGACAGTATAAGGTTTCAACTATATATTGTCTGTATTTGAGGATGTAATGATTTTAAAGTTCCATATAGCTTTATACAAATCTATATACCATCTATAATAATAAAAGCGTAATATGCTAATTAGACCAGACATCCTTCCAGATGACCTTTTGGATGAAGCCGGAGCTGAAAGGGAAGCCCGGGTCCCATTGCCAGAGGGAAGCCAGTGCCGGCAGCTGGGGGAAGGAAGGCCTACTCTTGCACAAATTTCATGCATCGGGCCTCTAGTTAAGAATAAAAACATAATTTTGGAACATTTCAGCAGATTGGTTTATGAATTTCAAAGACTTGAATTTTTATGTATCTGAGGAAAATATTTAGATTTTTTTTTAAAAAAGAATAGTAATAGTGAAGCATTTGTCCATTGAAAAAAAAAGTATATTGACTGGTCACAAGCATTAGCCCAAATATTGACTTACTACAACTTTAATTTAAAATATTTGGATGTAAAATATATTGAGTCTTTTTCATTTTTTGTTAAAATGTTAAATATTTTCATTACTAAAACAAAATAATTAATTATACTGTATGACTCTTCATTTATCAGAGCTTTCTGTACTGATGTTAGAATATTGCTTTGATAATGAACCCAAGGAAAAGACAAAGGGATGTAAACAAGGGCATACTGAAATGATTATTCATAAAAGTAACAATAGGATAGTCACGATAGTGCATATGAAAAAATTAAATAAAGTAGCTTAAATCTTGTTCCAGAAACCTTGAGGAAGTAATCAGTATTCAGAATGTTAAGAACACATTATCACTGTAGTAGTTCTGTGATTTAATGATAAAAAAGATGAAGTACATATTGTGGTGAAAAATATTCCATATATTTTTGAAATAGGAAATAAAGCAGTCATTGGTGGAAAATGCATTTATCTAGCAGCTGAAGGATACATTGTCTTTGGGAATCTGAAAACTATTTTTGGCAAGATTTGGTTTTCATGTCCCCATACACAGAATTTTTAAAAATGCATCCTAGCAGAGGATCACACAAGAATATTCCTTTAAGTTAAATAGAAATACTGAGAAGGCGGAAGACTAATAGCTTTTACAATTATATTTAGGTTTTTAAACTTAAAATTAGTAGAGTAAACTACCTCAGCACAGTTTTAAATATGAAAAGCAATCCTATCCATTTATGATAGGAAATCTGGGCCTAATAATTCCGAAACAATGTTTTCCCTTTATAAAGCAAAACATCCATAGTAGAATTTTCCAGATCTCATTCTTCAATTTTTCAATTGTTGAGTTTAGTTTTATACAAATTATGGGCACTTTAAAGACAGAGTTGATAAATCACTTACCCAGGTACTTGTCTCGAGGAGCTGGAAGTCCAGGTTTTCTTTCTACAGTAACTGGTTAATAGAACTTTCACTTCGTAGGTTGTTTCCGTCAACTAAGATAATCTGTGTTATGCATTAAGAAATCAAAAGATACAGTCTGTAGAGCAGTATCAAGTTAATTATTAAGCTGTTCAGTCTGTTGTTTTAAACATTAAAGGCTTAAGAGAAGGCCTTTTGCTGTCACATGTGAGAGGGAATAGAATGAAACAAAGAGCCCATAAAAAGCATCTAGAATTAACTGCAATGCGGTGATTATGTATAGTAAATGAAGGCTCTTTACATTTACTTTTGCTTCTGATTTCAGCTATAAAAGCCAAGTGTTGTCTCATGGCTCCAGAGCTCCTATTAGATATCCTTCGTGAAAGGTGGTTTATTTGTACCTCTAGAACTCTGTGGGCAAGTTAGACAGGCAAGGGCATGCTCCCCATGTAGGAGCACAAAGAAAAAATGCAGCCAAAAAAGTTGGAGCGCATTCTACATCTTAAATTATGCATATACCGCCGTGCAGAGGTAGATCTGTATATCACCTTTCTTAGTTACCTTGTGGCTGTGGTAAAAATGCCTGATTCAAAATAGAAAAACTGGTTTGAGAATATTGTTATTTTCCATATAACCAAAATACTTTCTTTTTTATTTGTTTATTTATTTTTATATTTTTATTTTTTCAATATACAAAATAAATCAGTGTCTATGTGGTCTCCACTTTTGGTTCTTGGGTACCAGGGTTCTCTCCTGCAAGTTTTCCGTTGATTATTCAGGAAATTTTTCTGTATTTAGTTGTACTTCCAGTTTGTTCCTGGGAGCATGTCTGTGCAGCATCCACTTACTCTGCTGCCATTTTCAGTAACCCCGAAATGCTTTCTATGATGTAGATTCTTTTGGTCTCTAGGCCCTGAAATCATGATGTTGAGAAAGAACAAAGTTTTTAAAATCTTTGAGTTTATCTATCTGTATAACATCTATCTGTATAATGATGGAATTTGAAACCTCTCATTCAACAAAATATGAAGATGTGAATATTTTATATTAACATCCTCTGGGAACACCTCATACAGATATTTTCTTTGAATCCCATGAAAAATTCTAGATTATGATTTTTTTTCATGAAGTCTCCTTCAGAGAAGAAACCAAGAAACAATCTGAATGTTGGGCTGCAGAATTACAGGAAGGCGAAACAACTGGAGGCAATTAGATACCTTTACCTATTAGTCTGAAAAACAATGTAAAAAGTATTACTAGTTTGCCTACCTACATACCTTGACAACCAGATAATCATCATCAGGCTCTCAGTATGACCCTATTTCTGCCCCTTGCAGGAGATTGGAGATTTATGTTCTAGAAAAATTGTAATAAAGGAATATAGTTTTAGAGTCACTAGATATAGCTGAAGAAAGTGTGTTATAATGAAAACAAAGAAATTAAGTGTTAAGATCCTTTCAGTTAATTTGACTGAAGTATTTGGCCCACTTAACTTGATCTCATGGGAAAGAGCCAGGGAAATAATCAACTTGACTTCATTTTTCCCTTCCCGCAGGTCTTCTGCCAGAGACTATTGCATGGCTTAGAATCCTGCTAATGTAATCCATACACATTAGCCCCCTGGGCACAGAGCAGGATGGAAAAAGTTGGAGAAGGAGTCTGGAGGAATAACTAGTGATATCCAACACTTGTCCCATATTTTGGAGGAAATACCCTAAGAAACACTAATTATTATTTTTTAAATAATTGTTAATATGATTAATGAAACATTTTAAATGTTTTATGTAGAGATATATTTTATAAATGAACTAGAGGCCCAGTGCATGGATTCGTGCACTAGTTGGGGTCCCTCAGCCTCGACTGTGCCCTCTTGCAATGTGGGACCCCTCACGGGGTGTAGCAGTGTGTGAAGTGGTAGGTGGCCGTGGAGGAGCCCGAGCAGGGCTCGGCACTCTGCGCTTGGTGCTCCTAACAGTTCGCTACTCTCTCCTTACCGCTGCCATGGAGGCAGGAGAGGCTCCCACCACCATTGCTGTGCTCACCAGCCGAATAAAGAAATTGGGGACCTGTACATGTAGTGAAAATAAATGTTGTGTAAATTCAAATATTAACTTAAGTGAATTTTAGTAACACAATCTTGAGTCAGGATGAAAGCAAGTCACCAAAGAACACATTGAGTATGATGGTCCTTATATATAACTAGAGGCCTGGTGCATGACATTTGTGCACTCGGTCCTTCAGCCCGGCCTGTGCCCTCTTCCGGTCTGGGAGCCCTCAGGGGATATCTGACTGCCAGGTTAGGGGAGCTGTCCTAAGCTGTCAGCCGGACATCCCTAGTGCTGTTGTGAGCCTGGCTTCTGGCTGAGTGTCGCTCTCCCTGTGGGAGCGCACTGACCACCAGGGGCAGCTCCTGCATTGAGTGTCTGCCCCCTGGTGGTCAGTGTGTGTCATAGCAACCAGTCATTCTGCCATTTGGTCAATTTGCATATTAGCCTTTTATTATATAGGATAGGATTAAAAATGCCTATCTATGCAAAAGACTGTATGTTAAGCATGCAAGTATGTTAAGCAATTAAGGAAATTCAGGGAATGATAAATACAAAATTCAGGCCAGTAGTTAAGTTATTTATGGGCAGAATATGTAAAGACATTAGATGGGAAGTACAGAGGGACTTCAGTGGAATGGATAATGCTCCATTTCTTAAGCTGATCCTGGTACAGTGATGTTCCTTTTGTTCTTATTCTTTATACCATATATGCATACACACATGTGTATTAATAGGTATGTTATTTTGTGTTTTAAATATTTAATAAATAACTTAATGAAACTAATTTGGTAAAGGATACAGTAGATGAAGTAAAGTGAAAAATGGGATATATGAGCCTAGACAGTTCTTAGATGATTTTTAATGTAAAGAAAAACAGAAAATGTGAGAAAATATCTGGAGGAAATTTGAAGCAAAGACTTATTTTGTTTTGTTTATTGTAAGTTGTAAGGTGCTACAACATATTTGCTGATTGGAATTGATCAGATAGGAAGAGAAAATGAAGATACAGAGACATGTCAGTTGTCAGAGTAGATGACAGTTGAAGAATCCAGTGCACAAGTAGAGTGGTTGGCATTATACATATAATGGTACTATTCCCCCATAGTCAGAAAAAGTCTGATTTCAAAGGAAGAGATACATATTTATTGTTGGTCTTGAAGGAGCTATTTTCTATCATTTGTGACCGGATGAGATAGCAAATACCTGTAGTACCCATTCTAACTCTAGTACTTGTACTTTAAAATGGAGTGTTTAGTCTCTGGTGTAGATTAACCCTGGTTGAAGATTTTGACTTCTAACACTTATCTCCCACAGGAGATGTTTGATATCAACTATAAGACCCTGGCTTCCAGCAATGTGGCTGTCTCAATATTCTGAAAGCTAATAAAAAACAGAGCAACTGAGTTCTGGGTAATATATAGCTTTTGGTGCATTCCTAGGCTTTATTTAATAATAATAAAAATAACGGATATCTATGCATTTCTAAAAATGGAAGAAAAATGATTATCTAGAGGTGGGTCTGGCAAACTGCAACCTTTAAGCCAAATCTGCATTTCCATTTGCTTTCATAAATAAATGTTTTTTAAATTTTATTTTTAATAATAGCTTACATTCAATATTATTTTGAATATTAGTTTTAGATGTACAGCTTATTAGGTAAACAATCCTATACTTTACAAAGTGTTCTCCTCAATATTTCCAGTACCCAACTGGCATCTTACATAGTTATTATAATGCTAAAGGCCTGGTGCATGAAACTTGTGCACGGGTAGAGTCCCTTGGCCTGGCCGGCGATCAGGGCCGATCTGTGGGGCAACCGGCAGGGCGATCAGGGGGCCACCTCTGGCACCTGCCTGTGGGGTGGGGGCAGCTCCTGCATTGAGCGTCTGCCCCCTGGTGGTCAGTGCGCATCATAGTGGCCTGTTGTTCCACCAGTCATTCCAACATTTGGTCGATTTGCATATTAGGCTTTTATTATATAGGACTAG
>NW_005354322.1:158517-179359 GCF_000412655.1 Myotis brandtii
CAGAGTAGGGCGGATAGGGAGGTTGTGGCCCCGCCCCCTGTCACACACAGAGCTGCAGGGCGATCAGGGGGTTTGGGCGCTGCCCCCTGTCACGCTGATCCCGGTGCTGGGAGGCATATTACCCTTTTACTATATAGGATAGAGGCCTGGGGGCCGGCTGGTTTGCCCTGAAGGGTGTCCTGGATCAGGGTGGGGGTCCCCACTGGGGTGCCTGGCCAGCCTGGATGAGGGGATGATGGCTGTTTGCAGCTGGTCACACACCCTTCAGGGTGGGGGTCCCCACTGGGGTGCCTGGCCAGCCTGGATGAGGGGATGATGGCTGTTTGCAGCTGGTCACACACCCTTCAGGGTGGGGGTCCCCACTGGGGTGCCTGGCCAGCCTGGATGAGGGGATGATGGCTGTTTGCAGCTGGTCACACACCCTTCAGGGTGGGGGTCCCCACTGGGGTGCCTGGCCAGCCTGGATGAGGGGATGATGGCTGTTTGCAGCTGGTCACACACCCTTCAGGGTGGGGGTCCCCACTGGGGTGCCTGGCCAGCCTGGATGAGGGGATGATGGCTGTTTGCAGCTGGTCACACACCCTTCAGGGTGGGGGTCCCCACTGGGGTGCCTGGCCAGCCTGGATGAGGGGATGATGGCTGTTTGCAGCTGGTCACACACCCTTCAGGGTGGGGGTCCCCACTGGGGTGCCTGGCCAGCCTGGATGAGGGGATGATGGCTGTTTGCAGCTGGTCACACACCCTTCAGGGTGGGGGTCCCCACTGGGGTGCCTGGCCAGTCTGGGTGAGGGGCTGAGGGCTGCTTTCAGGCTGGCGGTTGTTGACTGAAGCTCCCAACCGCTCCTTTTTTTTCTCTTTTTTTATTTTATTCTGGGCCAGCTTTAGCTCTGGCTCTAGCTCTGAGGCTTCGTATCTGGTTTGTTTGCCGTTCTATAATCGAAACAATGTATAACTTCAGCTCTGAGATCCCGGCAGGCTGAAAGCTGGTTTCTGGGGTTTTGTTTAGCTTCTTATTTGCAACATAGTACATAGTTGCTTAGAGTTGCAACTCAGAGGCCGGCAAGTCAGGCGGGGAACGTTGGAGTCTGCAGTCACTGGAGCAGGCAAGCCTCATGTTCGCTTCCAGCTGCCTGGCTGCCGGCCGCCATCTTGGCTGACAGTTAATTTGCATAAGGATATGCTGATTAGCCAATGGGAAGGGTAGCGGTCGTACGCCAATTACCATGTTTCTCTTTTATTAGTGTAGATTATTGACTATATTCTCTCTGCTGTACGTTACATCCTGGTCTCTATTTTGTAACTACCAATCTGTACTTCTTAATCCTTTCATCTTTCTCACCCAGTATCCCAAACCCCCTCCCCTCTGGCAACCATCATTCCAGTCTCTATATCTCTGTCTGTTTCAAATTTGTTAGCATATTTATTTTGCTTTTTAGATTCCACATATAAGTGAAGTCATATGGTATTTGTCTTTTTCTGACTGATTTATTTCAGTTAGCGTAATACCCTCTAGGACTGTCATACTGTCAAAAAAATGCAAATTGAAACCACAATGAGACACCATCTCATACCTGTCAGAATCATCAAATCAACAAACAAGTGTTCGCAAGGATGTGGAGAAAGGGAACCCTCGTGCATTGTTGTTGGAAATGCAGATTGGTGCAGTCACTATGGAAAATGGTATGGAGGTTCCTCAAAAAGCTTTATGTAAATAAATTTTTATTTTAACAAGTGACATTTTTATTTATGTGCTATTGTCAATCACTGCTTTCAAGCTAATTACAGAAATGAATAATTGAAACAGTGTCCATATAGTCTGTAAAACTGGAAATATTCACTCTCTGATCCTTTACAGAAAAAATGATAGCTTCAGGAATATTATAGAGTTTCTGTATGTTCTGCATTTATTTTCCCCTATTATTAACCAACTAGAGGCCCGGTGCACAAAAAATTTGTGCACTCAGAGGGGGGGGTCCCTCAGCCTGGCCTGTGCCCTCTCACAGTCTGGGACCCCTCAGGGGATGACCACCTACTGGCTTAGGCCCGCTCCCCAGGGTATTGGGCCTAAGCTGGCAGTCAAACATCCCTCTGGCAGCCCGGGAGCCCTTGGGGGATGTCCACTTGCCAGTGGGGAGCAGGGCTAAGCTGCAATCAGACATCCTTAACACTGCTGAGGAAGCGGGAGAGGCTCCCACCACCACCGCTGTACTGGCAGCCATCAGCCTGGCTTGTTACTGAGCAGAGCTCCCCCTGTGGGAGCGCACTGACCACCAGGGGGCAGCTCTTGCATTGAGCGTCTGCCTGCTGGTGGTCAGTATGTGTCATAGTGACCAGTCATTCCCAGTCGTTCTGCTGTTAGGGTCAGTTTGCATATTACCCTTTTATTATATAGGATAGAGGCCTGGTGCATGAGTGGGGGCCTGCTGGTTTGCCCTGAAGGGTGTCCTGGATCAGGGTAGGAGTCCCCACTGGGGTGCCTGGCCAGCCTGGATGAGGGGATGATGGCTGTTTGCAGCTGGTCACACACCCTTCAGGGTGGGGGTCCCCACTGGGGTGCCTGGCCAGCCTGGATGAGGGGATGATGGCTGTTTGCAGCTGGTCACACACCCTTCAGGGTGGGGGTCCCCACTGGGGTGCCTGGCCAGCCTGGATGAGGGGATGATGGCTGTTTGCAGCATTTATTTATCTTCTATAATTGAAACTTTGCTGCCTTGAGCAGAGGCCACAGCCAGCCAGGGCAGGTGGGAAGCTTGGCTTCCTCCATCGCCGGGGCAACCAAGCCTCCTGCTTGCTGCAGCTCTGCCGGCTGGCATCTTGGTTAGGTTAATTTGCATATTGTTGCTCTGATTGGCTGGTGGGAGTGGCTTGGGGCATAGTGAAGGTGCAGTCAATTTGCATGTTTCTTTTTTATTAGATTAGATACTGATATATTATTATTAACTAAAGTTCACACTTTGCTAGAATTATATGAGTTTTTAATTAATATCCTTTTTTTTCCTCAGGATCTCATCCACATATACCATGTTACATTTATGTGACAGTTTCTCAAATATTCCTTGTATTTAATGATCTTGATAAAACATGCATACTGGTCAGATATTTTGTATATTTTTCTTCAATTTGGGTTTATCTGATATTTTCTCCATGGTTTTACAATGGATATAGTTTTTTGGAAAAAGGCCATCGAGATGAAGGGCCATTTCATCACATATCAAGGATCTCTACTGTAACATCATTGATGATGTTAACCAGCTGAGGTAGTGTTAGCCAGGTTTCTCTACTGTAAATATAGTCTTCCCTCCCCACCCTACCACTAACCTCTTTTAATTCTTTAGAAGGAAGTCACTGTGTGAATCCAACACTTAGGGAATAGAATGGGAGTCATACATAATTAGTTGGGAACTTTCTCTGTATGATATTTATCTACTCTCCTGAACTTAATTATTTATTCAATCATTTATTTATATCAGCATGTATTTATGAATATTAATTTTATACCATGCTCAGAAATCCCTATACTTTTCTCTAAATAGTAAGAAAGCAGCCCTGACCAGTTTGTCTCAGTGGCTAGGGCGCGGGCCTGTGGACTGAAGAGTCCCAGGTTCGATTCCGGTCAAGGGCATGTACCTTGGTTGCAGACACATCCCCAGTAGGGGGTGTGCAGGAGGCAGCTGATCAATGTTTCTCTCTCATGGATGTTTCTAACTCTCTATCCCTCTCCCTTCCTCTCTGTAAAAAAGCAATAAAATATATTTTTTTAAAAAAGAAATCAAACCATACTTATTTCTCCTTAGATTTGACCTTGCAGGTTAGGAATTAAGGATGTAATAATATACTAAAGACCCATAGTGAATTTTTGATGATCTTGTGAGTCTTCTGATTTGGAGAAAGGGAAAAATGTAGTATAGGAAAAACAATCATCAATAGAATGCAGAAAAATAGGATACAAGCCAAAACAGCAGTTTATATAAAAAAAAAATAACTGTTTTTCTATTCCTTTTGTTTTTGTTTTGCTTTATTGGCAAATATCACATTTTGTAAAACTTTAGCTTACAGAATGCAAATTCATTACATTTTATATATGACTTTCAAGTATAAATAGCACTCATTGGGAGTATTGATAGACATCTGAATAATTCTGTTATAGCCAAAATTTATATTAGATTAAAGTAAATTCCAAATTAAGTATTTTGCAGAAAGTGAAAAAAAATCAGGAACTACATAATAGGTATAATTATGCCCCCAATTTTATTTGTTGATTTTAGTTATATCTTCCATGATTTTCAAAGTTCATGTAAATACGAAATATACTACTAAGTGTGTGTGGGGGGGAAGGGAGTAGGGGGGGCAGCATGAAAATAATTTGGAATGCTTGTTTATTTTTAATGTACTTCTAAGTTCAACTATCTGTGTGTTTCTACATCACTACCATAGATTATAGCTTTGTGTAATATTTGTAAAAAGAAGAAAAAGGAGGAGGAGAAAAAGAATAAAAAACAATATATAAAGATAATATCAGGCAAAAATCATTCTATGTCTGTATATTGAGATCTCAATAACCATGTGAACCTGATCATATAACCTTTCACATGACTCCTTCTCTAGCAATCTAAAATAAGGAAAGCTGTAACCTCTGATACGTTAGGAAAGCCTTTCTTAGATCTCAGTTCGTAATTTCAGTGTAGACCCCTTCATTTGCTGCTCATAGTGCATATCAAATTTCTTATTCAGGGCCTCTGTAAAGTGATTCTTCCAGTCTCCTATAATCCCTGTAACAAAAGAAAAAAAAGTATTATGTCTTCAAGCCGGAATCATGAAGTTTTCTAATATTCATCACTTTCATTAACAACTTGATTACAATAATAAAATATATGCCATAAATAATATATATATTTGAGCTTGCAAAGGATTTGTTGTGATTATTAAAACAACAGTAACCCCTTGATTACAATAATAAAATAAATGCCATAAATAATATACATTTTTGAGCTTGCAAAGGATTTGTTGTGGTTGTTAAAACAACAGCAACAACAAAACAGCAAATTTCTTTCTCTGACTCTTCTCGCTAATGCTACCTCATTGAACTTTTTTTCTCTAATTTCCTCTCCTGTGTTGGGACTTTCTCTTAATATGAGATCCACGTTTTACACATGCCCAAGATATTAAATATCATGTTCATGCTGATAACACTTAAATCCAGCTTTATATTTCCATATCCAACTGCCACCGGAATTCCATACAAGTATACCAAATTGAACTAGTTCACAAATTAATTCATATTGTTCCCCACCAAATTGAGTTTTCTTTTTTTATAACCTGATTAACGACGGCACCAGTTATCCAAAACATAAACTTGGAGGTTGTCCCCTCAATCTTACATCTCATTCTTTATTCCTATTCAGACTTTCTTCAGACTCATTTCCTTTTCTCCATTTCTGCTGCCACTGTCATCGGAGTTCCTCAGCGTTTCCCACCTGGGTTATCACAATAGTCTAGAAGGCCCTTCTCTTTTGCTTTCCACCACATCCAGCCCTCTCCTTGCAGAGGAAGTCACCCTGTATTTTAAATGTCAACAGTTCACTTTCCACATTAGCTCAAGAAGTTCTCAACTTTCCAAGTGAAATAACCCAAAAAGCAAAAGGTAGAAAATGTGTTCTGGGTAGGGTCTAAGGGTACAGGAGTGAGCAGCCCTTTACAAACATGATAATTACTCATTTTTTAATTTAAAAAATATATAGGTATTATTTGCCCAGCCAGTGTGGCTCAGTGGTTAAGCATTGACCTATGAACCAGGAGGTCATGCTTCGATTCCAGGTCAGGGCAAGTGCCCGGGTTGTGGTCTCAATCCCCAGTGGGGAATGCACTGGAAGCAGCTGATTGATGAGTCTCTCTAATCATTGATGTTTCTATCTCTCTCCCCCCTCCTTTTCTCTCTGAAATCAAGAAAAATATATTTCTTAAAAAATATATGGACATTGTGGTAAAAAAGGCTGAGATAATCTGAGAAATGGATTATTAAAATATCTTTTTTTTTCAGGGGCTCCCTGTTTTCACCCAGTGAGTGGCAGGTTTGTTATTCTTATTAATTAAAAAATGTCCTCGCCTTTTCACTGGCAATTTAGATCAAAGAGCAAGATTTTCTCTATTCTGCTTCTAAAATAAAAGATGAACACTGAAACCCACATGTTTTTTTCACATATCAGTAAGTCCAGATGTGCCAATACTCTGCATATCTTACATGTGTTTGGCTTTATAAACTGTATGCATCTCATCAGAGTCTCTAGTGAAAATTTAAAGATAATTAGAATTTTAAATTTATATGTATTTACATAATGTACATGGTATAGCACCAAGGCTCCCAGGCCTAGTAAATGGTAGGTAGCAGAGGGTATTAGTGCTGGGGCTGAGGTTGTACTGAATGCTAGGAATTCTTATAATACTAGGGGCCTGATGCATGAAATTTGTGCAAGGGGGGTGGAGGGTGGAGGGGCGAGGGGGCGGTCCTCAGCCCGGCCTGCACCCTCTCCAATCTGGGACATCCCTCTCACAATCCAGGACTGCTGGCTCCTAACAGCTCACCTGCCTGCCTGCCTGATTGTCCCTAACCACTCTACTTGCCTGCCTGATCACCCCTAACTGCCTCTGCTTGCCAGCCTGATCACCCCCTAACTGGTTCCCTCTCAGCCTGGTTGCCCCTAACTGCTCCCCTGCCGGCCTGATCACCCCTAACCACCACTGCCTTGACCCCCACCATCGTGGCTTTGTCCAGAAGGAAGTTGGACATCTGGAAGATGTCTGGTCAACCCGGTCTAATTAGTATATTACCCTTTTATTAGTATAGATGCTGTATATCCTATATAATAAAAGGCTAATATGCAAATCGACCAAATGGCAGAATGACTGGTCACTATGATGTGCACTGACCACCTGGACTGTGAGAGGACATAGGCCGGGCTGAGAAACCTTCCCCCAAGTGCACAAATTTCATGCACTTGGCATCTAATACTAAGTAATCAATAAGTAATAGCAATTTATTAGTAATAGTAGTAGAACTAGTGTTTTACGTCTCTGAAGACTGGTAACACAATAAAGAGAGTTCTCATATGTGAAACAACACTGCAGAAAACAAGCAGAGTCCACATATATGAATAGGCCTTTGTAGATGTTTGCCTATAATTGTTTCAACTTATGACCTCCTATAGTAATAGAGGCAAATCATGTGACCATCTCACCCTTTCTCATGAAGGGAGATATTTTTTGGTTCATGATTTCATCTGGTAGTATTGTGTAATTGGTAGATGGGTTGTTTTTCATCTCTTGGAATGAAGTGTGTTGAACAATCTTGTCCACAAGCTCCTTTGATGGCTCCCTTCCCAGAAATTGTATCACTTTTATCACCTCTCTTCTGATATCCTAGGAAGAAAAAAATATTTTGAAGATTCAATTACTAACATTGAATGCATTACTATTTGAATTAAAAAGAGAGAGAGAAACCCCCTCTCCCCACTGATATTGGAATTGGACTTCTAATGAGGAAAAATGCTTCCTGTAGCAGTATTTTAAACTTCTCTAAACACAAATTTCCTCAGCCATAAAATGTACATAAAAGGTACTTTATACCATGTACATTCTCGCATATCACATACAAAATACAAATTTATTACGCTTTCTACAAAAATAAACTCAAATTTATGATTTACTTAACTGTATGATCTGAAACCATAAAACTTCTAGGAGGAAATACAGTCAGTAAACTCTTTGACATTAATCTTAGAAATATATTTTTGGATATATTATCTCAGGCCAGGGCAACAAAAGCAAAAATAAATAAATTGTACTACATCAAACTTAAAAGCTTCTGCACAGTAAAGGAAACCATGAACAAAATAAAAAGACAACCTACTGAATGGGAGAAGATATTTGCAAATAATATATCCAATAGGGGTTAATATCCAAAATATATAAGGAGCTCAGACAACTTAATACAAAAAAAAAAAACGACACAATTAAACCTGGGAAGAGGATGACTAGACATTTCCCCAAAGAAGACATATTGATGGCTAACAAACATGAAAAGATGCTAAATATCATTAATCATCAGAAAAATGCAAATAAAAACCACAATGACACAATGAGATATCACCTCTCACCTGTCAGAATGGCCATTATGAGGAAGTCAACAAATAAGTTTGGCAAGAATGTGGAGAAAAAGGAACCCTTGTGCATTGCTGGTAGGAATGTAAATTGAAGTAATCACTATGAGGTTCCTCAAAACTTTTAGAAAAACTACCATATGACCACTTCTGTATATTTATCTGAAGAATATAAAAGCACTAACTCAAAAAAAATGTATGCACTTCTATGTTCATTGCAGCATTATTTACAATAGCCAAGATATGGAAGCAACCTAAGAGTTCACTGACAGACAAATGGATTAAAAATGTGTGATTTATATATTAGTCAGCAATAATAAAAAAAATTCACCATTGGCAACAATATGAATGGACCTAGAGGGTATTAAGAAAAGCAAAATAAGTCAGAGAAAGACAAATACTGTATTATTTCACTTATATGTGGAATCTGAAAAAAACACAGGACAAATGAGCAAAAAAAACCAAAACAGAAATAGACTCATAGATACAGAGAACAAACTAATAGTTGCCAGAGGTGAGGAGGGTGGGGGGACAGGTAAAAAAAGTGAAGAGGAATAAGAGGTACAAACTTCCAGTTATAAAATAAATAAGCCATGGGGGTGTAATGTACAGCACAGGGGAAATAGCCAATAATCCTATATAATAAAAGGCTAATATGCAAATAGACCAAATGGCGGAACAGCTGAACAACTAAACAACCGAACAACCGGTCACTATGACATGCACTGACCACCAGGGGGGAGTGTGTAGAACATGGCGGGCATCGGCAGCATGTGGCAGAGTGCGGAACATGGTGGGTGTCGGGTGTGGCAGGATGGTGGAGCCAGGTGAACAGGGGCACCAGACCAAGGTGGGGCGCCAGTCACTGTCATTGGGGCGAGTCTCTGGTGGTTACTGAAAATTCTTTGCTCCCATGACACGGTTCCACTGGGCACTTGCACCTGCTGCCAGTGCCGGCCCTGCTCACACCTACTGCCAGTGCCAGAGCCACCACTCGCATGCACTGCCAGCCCCAATTGCCTGAGGGGTGATCAGGGCAGCAGCTGCCACTTGCACCCACTGATGGTGCTGGCCCCGCTTACACCTGCTGTTGGCGCCAGCCTCAATTGCTCCACGCCATCAGAGCGTGCAAGCGGGGCTGGCGCCATCAGCACATGGAAGCGGTGGCAGCGGAAGTGGGGCTGCTGGCAGAGAGGGGACTAGGGGCCACAGCAGGAGAGGCCGGGCAGGGGTGCAGAGGATGAGCCAAGACCCACCCCTGTGCCCACCACAGCCTCAAGGCCCACAGTTCCTTTCAGGGTGTATGAATTAGTGCACTGGGCCCCTAGTACCATTATAATGTTGCATGGTAACAGATGGTTACTAGATTTATTGTGGTGATCACATCATAAAGTTATATAAATGTCAAATAACTATGTTATACACCTGAAACTAATATCATCTACTATGCCAACTATACTTTAATAACATATTTTTTTAAAAAAATAGATACTTTGTCCAGCCAGGGTGGCTCAGTAGTTGAACTTTGACCTATGAACCAGAAAATCAAGGTTCGATGCCCAGTCAGGGCATATGCCTGGGTTGTAGGCTTGATCCCCAGTAGGAAGCGTATGGGAGGCAACTGATCAATGGTTCTCTCTCATCACTGATGTTTCTATCTCTCTTTCCCTCTCCCTTCATTTCAGAAATCAATAAAAATAAATTAGAAATAGATAATTTAAAGATTGTTAGAACACTAAGTGAGATGATGTTGTACAATACTTTTTGTAGTCCTCAATACACTAAATAAATATCTATTAATATTAACATACACTATCTAATAGTACAGTCTACTGTGATAGATTAAGCTTTCGGTTGAAAATGTACAGAAAACTTTCATTTTTCTTCTAATTTACTGGTGTAACTAGTGAAAAGCAAAGGAACCAGACAGGTTAAGAAAATATGTAAAAAGTCAAGTACTCAACATGGAACATTAGATGTTATATATGAACCACAACTACAAACATCCCCATCTCTATGCATGTCACTACTATTATATACCTTATTATCCAACTACATCACTCAGTGCAACTATTTTCAGTATCAACCATAATGCTTATTCTGGCATGTAATTTTCTGTACATAGAATGCTGTTCTCAAATTCTCTGTCCTACAAATTATAGACTACCTATTAAACCAGCTTATGTATCACCTTCTTTAGGATGAGATCCTTGACCCTTCCAATTTGAATTAAATGACCTGTATTGATTATTACTTATATATGTATTTGGGCTGTTTCCAATGTTTATGGTAAAGATTGTTGTACATATTCAGTTTCTCAAGAATATATATCTACTAGTGGAATTTCTGGGTCTTCAACTCCATTCATGTTTTGCCCTTTGTAGATAGTGACAAGTTTATTCCATTGTGTATCTTTTACACTACCATCAGCAGTATGTTACTTCTCACTGATCCATATCCTGACTAACATTTATTATTGTTAGACTTTTTCATTGTTGTCAGTCTGGTGGGTATGGGATAATATCTCATAGTGATTTTTATTTGGAATTATCCTGATTACTAATGAAGCTAGAGAAAAACTAAGTTATTAGGAAATTTTGAGGTCATCAGATTTTTATATATTGCTGTTCTAAGCATTCTCTTAACTCTCCTTCTGAAGGTTTGAGTTGATATATGTGGAACCTTATCATGTTATCCTACATGTCCATTACATTTTTTTAATAAAGTATTCTATTTATCTCAATGTGGTAAATTCTATAGAATTAACTCAGCTCCATCTTCCACATTACTAATTTATGATTCAGCCATGTCTTACTGTTATTTAAACCATCTCTTAATTTCTAATTTTTATTTATTATTTTAGAGATTCTATTTTGTTATTTTTTCCCAAGTTGACTTATTAAGGTTAGTAACCTCTTGCTTCTTTGTAAAAATCTCAATTTCTTCTTTTATTTCTTTAAACATATTAAGCATAATTATGTTAAGCCCTTACCAGACATCAATGGATTTGGAGATTAGTTGACTCTTCTTGCCTGCTGTGATTCCTTTTGTGTATGTGTGTGCATGTGTTGCTGTTTGTTTTATAAACTCAAGTTCTTCCAAATTTTATTGTTGGTAATTTTTTGAGACTTGGTTTTAAACATATGCATTCATTCACAGGAAACTTGTATTTACTAACTTTAAATCTTTGTTAAAGTACCTGGATAATTGTAATTTTTGGAGGCAACAGCATCATTTATTTAAAGGTAGACCTTTGTATCTAGAGTGTTGCCAAATGCTAACATTTTAGAATTTACTAAGTTGTCCATTTGTTTTGTTTCTCACCTCCTTCATGTCTTCATAGAAAAGAAATAGCAAACGTGGATTCTTTCTCAGTTCCCACCAAGATTTTGCATGTTCATACCAGGAACCATAAGGAACTAAAATTAGAGATAAAGGAACATAAGAGCACAGTATCATCTCTATACAGCTTGAAAAATGAATGTTTAAACAACAGTAGCAATAAATAAATATCAATAAATGATCATGAAATGAAAACTAGAAATCAGCCTCACATCTGAAGCACATTTCCCTGCAGCAAGGAGGCAAAATATGTTATATATTTATATATGGAAACATATTCTCAACTTCCGTCATTGTGACATGGTTTATGGCACAGAGAACAAGTGAAGGAAGTCCCCCTCCCATCAATTTGATTCAGAGTTTATGAAATCATTTTTGAAACGTTTATGTGTGTGGTGTGTGTGTGTGTGTGTGTGTGTGTGTGTGTGTGTGTGTGTGTAAAATCAGATTGTTAGTGAAGGGAGTTGAGTTAGTGGAACTATCAAAGTTCTTATAATAAGAAGTCAGCCCAGTTCTCAAATTTGCCATTTACAATCTGGCTTTGGCAACTGAAGCTAGTAACTATGTAATAGTTTATTACAGTACTTGCAGTTTCTATGATAAAAGTTATTCTCTTAGGAAACTTTAGTGTCATTCTCACTCTAAAAGAATTAGATTTGGGAGATGATGTGATATGATCAAATGTTATCTCTTCCTTTCTCTCTTCTTATATTTTTCTCGAATATATCCAAGTGTTTCAGCCAATAAAAGCTCACAAAATGATTTAATAATGTGTGAATCCAAGTATTCTGCTTTGCACTAAATCATTGCATATGTCTTCTATTCTTTGACTCTATTGGCAATTTTTCTTTATAGGAAAAGTTACATGATGTTATTTATAATTATCTTATTCATCTCTTTTGTGGAGGTACAACTTTATGTTTCTCTGCCTTACAATGTGAGTTTTAATGATCTTGAGGCAAATATTTTATTCATTATGCATTAGCATAAAATTTCTCAAATACAACAATAAAAATAAAGCACAAATATCCTACCTTTAGTGAGTGTCAATATTAGCTTTTATGGGTATAAAAGTGGCATTGTTATCATTTCCCTTACAACTTATTACTACAGAGTCAGAATGGCCTTCTTCAGTTAACACTAGTGTTAGGTCGGAGAGAGCCCAGGATCGGATACATGCAGACATGTGATGAGACAATGGACTTCCTCTGGAATTTCTCACAGATCAACGTGCCAGACACAGATACCTGCTTCTTCTCCCTGAATCCACAGCGACCCCCACACAGATACTGACTCCTTCCTGAATACCTTGCTGACCCCCCTGCAGCTGAAACTTCCTCGACTGACTACCTCAGCTCATGTCCCCGCCCCTCACCCAACCGCAGTATAAAGAAAGCGCCCCCCTCCCTGTTGGTGTGAAGCTACCTGCCCTGTCTTTGGGGGTACGTGGGTCTCCCGGGGACGCAGAAATAAACCTTTTCCTTTCCTTTCTTTTCTGATTCACTGGACTCTCTATTTCTTGCGCCGCCTCCTGAGCCACCTAACCTAACAACTAGAATCTCCTGACCCCTTTCTTCCTCAAATCTAAATACTTAGTTATTTTCATCTCTAGTGAAATAAAAAGGCAACATTTTCCAGAATTACTGCTCAAGTAATTCTTGTACTGTTCTGAGAAATCTAGTTGAATTATTCAGGCTGTACACTGAATGAATGCGTAAAAACTCTGTAGATATTCAGACTTCTTTATAAATTGTGGCTCATGTAACACCTGAAATTTTCCTTGGAAACAAATGGACATTCTCTCTCCTTTATTCTCTCCCTCCTCTTGTTCAATAGAGTGCTAATAACATTCTGTGATATACTTTTCTAATAAAAAAGAACAAGAGAAAAAATTGGACCCTGAGTCTCAATCTTAGAAAAATTGTTACCTCCACTCCCTAAATATATATTTTTAGGCATTAAGCTGAACTTTCTATATTCTACAATTTGCCATCCACATCTGAAAATTTGCTCTAAAGTTCAAGGGCATCTAGAACATCTGTGTTTTAATTAAAGAGCAGGGAAAATAACAGACCAGGAAAAACAACAAACATTTTTGCTCAGAGACACCATTTGTCTTGTATCATTCACCTTGAAAGAATTCAAAGAGAGGAAGCTGTTTTTACCTTCTCCATCCATGAACTTCTCCACAAACTCTGGAAAAGTTCCAGGATTTGGATGACCAGCTACCATTTGAAAGAAATAATAAAAAGAAACAGCCACGTCCTTGGCGTTCCGGCAAAGATAGATCATCTAAGAGGGTAAAATCGAATATTAAAAAACCTAAAATTTTTAAATATAGTTTCATCAAGATTTTTTTAAAAAAAAGGCATTTGTGTTTTCAACTATAACAAATTACATAATCAACTTAGAAAGTGCATACAGTTATTTAAAAGTCCTTTAATAGCCTGAAGTGACAGTATCTTTTAAAGTGTTGTTCAATGTTAATTCTCACTTTTCATTTTTATGCTATTTTTACATATAACACCTCATTTAAGTGTCACCATTCCATTGTTATAAATTGGACCAGATAGATTAGTACCCTTAATTTATAAGTGAAGAAACTAAACTGAAGCTAAGTCACAAAACAACACTGAGAATAAATCAATGAGAGTAAATGATTTGTAAATCACTCAGTCAACAGTAAAGTCCTCTGATCTTTATACTACACCACCGTTCTGTATAGTAAAGAAAAAGATAGTCCTATTGTTTCCTCACTCACGCTCTTTAAAAAAAAAAAATCATGTTCATGTGGGTCAATATGCACATTCACCTCAGGGACAATGTAATCTTCACCAACATCTTGTTGAGTTTCTGTTTCACATAAAGAGGAAACACTAGCAAATTAACCAGCAGGACGGTTGGTTTTTAATTGCTAGTTCTGGCACTAAGATTTTCTATCATCTTGTACAAAGCACCAACATTTTGGACCTAAATTTCTATCCACTAAATAAGTCAGTTGGATCAGATCTGTGTGGTCTCTTCTAGGTCTGATACACAATGCTACTGAAAACGTTCTGCAAAAGCAAACTGCACATCCCTGTGGTGTCCCACTTCCGTCCTCGGGCTCCTGAGCAATGCCATCAGGGAAGAAAGGCTCTTCTTGATGTATCCACCTGCAGAGGAACCTTCTTTCTGCCAAGGACCATTTGGATATTTAATACATCATATAAAATTGTCCACTTAAAAATTAGCCTGGTCAAACATGTAATGAACTTACCCTTAATGCTTTTGCAGGGCCAGACCAAATGATTTTGTGGGCTTTATATGGCACTTGGGCCAGACGTTCCCACCCCTGGTTTATGAGATATGATTAGGCTCACTAACTTGTCTTGCTCAAGTCTTCACATTTTCAAACAATTGTTAAGAAAATCTTCAATTTTATTCTAAGAAAAATGGATCTCAATGTTAAGATCCTACTATAAAACCTCTAATTACTACAGAAAAAAAGTGAATTTTATTTTCTCATCAAAGCTATTATTAACCCTGTTGAACATTTATTAAATGTTTATAGATTCAATGAAAGAATAAAGAAACAAGCGTGTATACAACACAGTTATGACTTGAATATTCTAAAATTTCCTGGAGTTGGATAAAGTTTTAAGAATACTTGACTCTGGTTACCTTACAGTTCTTTTCCCAAAATGAGGCCGGAAGAAGCTGCGCTGGCAAATGAGTCTTCAAGATTCTAGGAGATGCCATCTCTTTTAATTGTTTTACCCCTGGATTATAAAAAATTAAAGGTTAGATAACTTCAAAAATTATAAATATTTATACGGATTTTATAGATATTTAAAAAATAGAAATAACTAAGATTTTATCTTTTATTAATGATAATATTATATACAACGTATATACTAACTATGACAGAATTTTAGATAGAGAAAATAATAGAGAAAAAAAATAAGATCAAATAAAATTTCATCACTTTGGAAAAATCATTCTTAACATTTGGGTCAGTAGCTTTCTCTACAAATATATCTATCTATATGCTCAGACTCACAGCCATCCAAATACCACATACACACATAAATTTTTCAATATTTTCTAATTCTCCTTTTTCCTCTATATATTACACTAATACTGCAATGTCAAAAAACATATGATAGCCTAACATTTTTAATGATTTTATAGTGTTATAATATCACTTCTAAGTATTCTTTTCTTAACTAATATGGCTAAGAAATTTTTTACAATGTTAAAACAATCTTCGATGCATATCTTTTTGCATAGATCCTTTAAAAATGTATAATTTTCTAGTGTTTAAAATATTACCACGTTTAGCTCATAGAGACATAAATACATATTACTAGGCTCTACTGAGACATATAAGTACTATCCTATTCACTCTTTTCTAGACACATGCTACACCATAACCTCTGTCAAGATTTTCATTTAAATTTACGTTTTGCTATGTCAAAGACATAACAGTAATTGCCATTGTTGCTTACAGTCTCTTTCCATATATCATCTACATCCACACTTTAAAAGATGTGTATAGTATAGCTTTTAAAATCAACTTAAACATTACCATTCATCATCTCTTCTTTTCTGCATTCTAAGAAAGGTATTCGATTAAAAATGGCATCTCTCTTGCACTTTTCCACATCACCATCTTTAAAGACCACGTCTACAATTTCACTCAGCCAGGTTGTACCTGTAAAAATTAAACAAACCTGAGTCTTCCACTGACCATGCTGGGCTGGCGATGGAAGTGATGAATTTATAGCTGGATAAAGTAGGATGGTACCAGTGCAATATTATTTGAAAGGTGCCAGAATAGCCATAAAACTCAATAAATAAAGATGAACATTATAGTAAAACATACCTGTTGTAGGAGTGCCAATTTGTCCATGATGAATTGGGACATTGTGCACACTGATAACAGTTTGGATTTAAATTTTTATATTTAGAAACTAAGGAGGCTTGAATGACAGATGATACACCCAAGTATGCTTTCAAACACAAACTTACTGCTAGTTTTTTATGCCTCAAATTGTCTTAGTTCAGAGGATATTGAAAAAAATAAATCTGGTCCTTGGTTCAATGGTGATCAAAGGCCCTTTGAAGAGTTAGAAACAATGTTCACTAATTACAATAGTTATTTTTTTCTTAAGATGTTATAATACCAGTGAGCACAGGGATTTAAAGGACTGCAAAAGGGGAACATTTAATTCAGTATGACTCTGCTGCTGCGATATTTAGACAAGAAATGCCTTCAATAATTGAGCTTAGACTTAACAAATTATTGGTATAAATTCACCAGTTTTGTGAGGTAGGGAAGGATTTTACCAGTCAGGAGAACTGTCTTTTTTTTTTTTTTTAATTCAAGGTCAGATACTTAAGAATATTACAGTGGTGAGGGAAAGAATTGGAAATAGATTGTGAAGCCTAGATCAAATAGTCCACCTGAAGAGATGAGTGGGCATGAAGCCATAGTGGCGATTAGACAACAAGCATAAAATACCTTATAATTCATACTAAAGTATGGAAAGGCATTGACATACATTAAATAAGAGAGCAAGTTTAGGAGGGTTGAGTTTTATTTTTATTTTTTTTAAATATATTTTATTGAATTTTTACAAAGAGGAAGGGAGAGGGATAGAGAGTTAGAAACATCCATGAGAGAGAAACATCAATTAGCTGCCTCCTGCACACCTCCTACTGGAGAGGATGTGCCCCGCAACCAAGGTACATGCCCTTGACCAGAATCAAACCTGGGACCCTTCAGTCTGCAGGCTTACGCTCTGTCCACTGAGCCAAACCGGCTAGGGTGACATGCCCCTTTTTCTATGTCTATAGAAACTACTATATCTGACCTTATTTCATATGGAGAAAGAGTGTGGAGGAAGTAAACAGCTTAATACTTACCATTCTAGCTGAGACTGTCATTATTAGGAGACAGGAACAGTTAGACATCATAGGGAGACTCACCAGATTTGGGATAGGTGATAATGACAATGTCATCTGATCTTGCCTGAAATGTCTCCACATCATCCCAGTATTTGACAAAATCTTTATACATTAGAATTCCATGGACTCTGCTAAAGAATTCAGAATTGTCACCTTTCGAAGAAGCCATCACAAAATGGTACACTAAAAGAAAAAAAGAGGTATCTTTTTCACTTTGTGTTTTATAATGTTTTAACATTAACAGTAGCTCTGTATATTGAAATTTCCTTGTCTATCTAGCATTTCTTAGCTGTTGAGCATATGGGGTAAATGTGCATTTAAGAAATATATAACATCATCTTGGTGCTTTAAGAGTTTCTAATCCTTTTAAGGAGATAAAGTCTAACAGATAAAAGCATAGTAAAATACAAAGCATTATAAAGTAAAACGTTTAAAACTATATAGAAATATATGATACATTGTTATTATCATATTTATACATAATATTTATCTACACTAATAAAAGACAAACATGCAAATTGACCGTACCTTCGCTACGCATTAAGCCATGCCCACTGGCCAATCAGAGCGACTATATGCAAATTAACCCAACCAAGATGGCGGCTGGCAGCCACAGAGCTGGAGTGAGCAGGAGGCTTGGTTGCCCCAGTGATGGAGGAAGCCAAGCTTCCCGCCTGCCACGCCAGCTCTGAGCTCCACTGAAAGTAACAAAGTTTCAATTATAGAAGTTAAATAAATCCCAGAATAAAAAAAAAGAGGCGGGGGGAGCTTCCGTCGCCAGGGGGCTTGGCCAGCCTGAAAATGGCCCTCAGCCCCTCACCCAGGCTGGCCAAACCTCCATGGGGTGGGGGTCCCCACTGGGGGGGAACTTGACCATCAGTCCCTCACCTAGGCTGGCCAGGCACCCCAGTGGGACCCCCACCCTGATCCGGGACACCCTTCAAGGCAAACCAGCTGGCCCCCACCCATGCACCAGGCCTCTATCCTATATAATAAAGGGGTAATATGCAAGCTGACCCCAACAACAGAAAGACTGGGAATGACTGGTCACTATGACACACACTGACCACCAGTGGGCAGATGCTGAATGCAGGACCTGTCCCCTGGTGGTCAGTGCGCTCCCACAGGGGGAGCTCTGCTCAGCCACAAGCCAGGCTGATAGCTGCCAGCACAGTGGTGGTGGCAGGAGCCTCTCCCGCCTCCTCAGCAGCGCTAAGGATGTCCGAGTGCAGCTTAAGTCTGCTCCCTGCTGGTAAGTGGACATCCCCCAAGGGCTGCCGGGCTGCCAGAGGGATGTCTGACTGCTAGCTTGGGCCTGATCCCCCAGGGAGTGGGCCTAAGCCAGCAAGTGGACATCCTCCGAGGGGTCCCAGACTGCGAGAGGGCACAGGCCAGACTGAGGGACCCCCTAAGTGCACATATTTTTGTGCACCTGGACTCTAGTATGTAATAAATTCCACCATGAATGAAAATAGTAGAGCCTTCAATTTTTTTCTGTCAAAATTGCTCGGCATTTAAAAAGACTAAGAGGTTCAGAAATACAACAATATTTTGGCAAAGCATTGATTAACTTTGTCTACGTTAAATAACAATAAAATTGAGGTCACATTTGATATCTATTGCCAGATTTCAAAGTCAGTTTCCTTAGTTTCAGAATATTTTTTTATTTAATGGAAAAATTCAAAGGCTTGGTGAGTGTATTTAAAAGAGATGAAATCAATGACACTGTAACTGATATCTAAGGCTTGATTCTTCAGGGTAGAGAAGGTTCCTCTGTGACTACAGATATTACCTTTACTTTTCTGTCTCAGTTAATCATTAGTATAGTAGTGAACACTCCTTTGAGTGACTTGTCTGAAAATTATCAGGTTAAACCAAATGGTTATCAGTTGGTAATTCATCTCCCGGCCTGTTACAACCCACTTCATGTTCAGAGTTAATCACAGAGTTATTAATTAAGCTAATTTTCTTTCATTGACTTTCAATTTCTTTCACTACCATTTCACCCCCAAATTATCCCATTTTGAGTTTTTGATATAGTACCTCAACAAATTTTGTCCTTCTAGACCTCTCTTTTTTTTATCCTTGCCAAAAAGCTGCCCGATAGGCTGTTATAGACTCATAGATTCGTGACAGTGGTAGCTTTTATTGTGTTTTTCAGAGAGTTTGTATTATAACAGGAGGCTCCTGAAGGCAGTAGTTCTTTTAGCCTCCTAATGTGTTTCCTGTAATAGAGAATTCCAATCCATGAGAGAGGAAATGAAGTTAGTAGATACTATAACAAATGGATTAATCCTAAGGAAGAAATAGCTGATGATAAAATTTTAGAAAGATAAGTGTCCTACAAATGAAAGCAAATAATTAGACCTATGACTTATACTGAAGTCTTTTTCTTGTAGTGTTTCTCCCACTAAATTTCTAGCTACACATTACAGATGTAAACTTTCAGATGTTGCCTCCTAACTTTTCCTTATCAGCCAGCACCTGACATTAAGTCCCATTGATTCTATCTCTGTTATTTTCCTCTATTTTCTATAGTTAAGATCACTGCCCTAGTTAGGAACCACTCCAACTGTTAACTGAATATACAAAAATAACCTCCCCATTGGCCTTCCTGTAAAAAGTTCATATATCCTCTTTCTATAATCACCAGAGGAAGGAAAATGAATGCTATTTACTTATGTTGAGCCAGACTTAAAAGGTTTTATTTAAAAATCTTATTTGTAAGTCATATGAGAAAGCAGACATCATTATCAATTAGGTTAGGTTTGTCCTGCATGATACTTCTTGAAGATGCAACCATATTTGTCCTATACAAGAAAGAATAAATATGCACACATTTATGCATACATGTAAACAAGTGCATATAAATGTATAATTGTGGGCATAATTTTTGAAAAAAATTAAACAACATAGAGGAAAAGTATCCTCTTTATTATAATCTTAAGAGATAATCATTCCTAATAGCATTGTATTTATGCTTCCAAATATTTAAGTGTATATTAAAATCTAGATTTTATATCACATTCTATATTTATAATCTATTTTTTCACTGAACTACATAATGTGAAGATATTTTTCTGTTAATATGTAAATTCTGTTTTTATTCTTATAAATGAAACATAGTAGTCCATAGTATGGATATAACATAGATGATATAATTCTTTATTGGTAGAAATTCCTGTTTTTCTCAATTATTTTGAAATAAGTAGTACTTTAATGACTATCTTTGAGCATATGTATTTTCACACTTATCTTTTCAGTAATAATGGGATTGTCAAAATAAAAGTTATGCATGTATAAGATATTGATATTTTTTAACAAATCACTGAAATCTTGTACACATTTACACAACATATGGAATTGCCTATTTTCTCACATCCTCACCAGTACTG
>NW_005354322.1:179383-185355 GCF_000412655.1 Myotis brandtii
TGGTATTTCATAGATATTTTATAATTTTCATATTTTCACATTTTATATATTTATTGGTTATTTTAATCATTTTGATTCATTTTGCCAATAATAATTATTGGCTTTTCCTGATTTACAGCTAGTAATTTATTGTTGATAAAGAAATCTATTGTTTTTCCCCCTTTTAAAATATTGCTGTATAGGATATTATTGTTTATACTAGGGGCCTGGTGCATGAAAATTCCTGCACTAGAGGGGGGTCCTTCAGCCTGGCCTGCCCCCTCTCACAGTCCAGGACCCCTCAGGGGCAGGTGGTGACCTGGCGATCAGGGGAAGGTGACGCCCCATCACACCTCTGCTGCTGCCACTGCCAGGAGCGCAAGCCTCGGCTGGCCTTGGTTATCTGTACCTCAGGCAGCCCTGGGTGGCTGGGCAGCCGCCATCTGAGGCTTGCCTGCACCTTGTGCCAGCCCTGGGTGGCTGGAGGACTGAGGGGACTGGCGGACTCCAGAGGCAGGCTGAGGGGACTGGGTGCCACCATCTTGTGGCTGTGGGTGTTGCCATCTTTGAGGGTGTGGCAGCCAACTAGCATATTCCCTCCTTATTGGCTATGGGTGCCACCACCTTTTGTGATGGCATGAGGGTCAATTAGCATATTCCCTCTTTATTAGATAGGATAGGCAAGTATGTTAAATTTTTGCCTTATGATTGGTATGGTTATCTAAATATTTAAATATGCTCATATAATGAAGAACATATATGTGTTAAAGGTTAAACATGTACATTAATTTAGATAATTAAGGTGTAGATAACAGAGAAAATAGTTATTAAGAATATGGGTTCTAAAGTAGACCACCTTGGGTTAAATCCTAGTTCTGCTAATTGAAATTGTATGACCCTGGCCAATTAACTTGACTATGCTCCATTTTCTCACCTACAAATTGAAGATGATAATAATTGTACTTACCTGAAACAATTATTGGGAATTAAATGAGGGCATAAGCCTGGCCAATTATAAATGCTTAATAAGTATGAACTTTTATTGTTATTATGCCACATCTATATGATAATGTAGGAGAACCAGACCCTGGACTCTCTCAGTAACAGTACACATTACATAGTAATGATAGAAATTACTGTTCAAAGCAGGGAAAATATTTGTTGTTTAAAAATTCCCAAGGATATTAATATAAAATTGTCTGAAGAAACTCATAGTCAGTGATCTGTTTTCTACTGGAGAGGGTACAATCTATACATGTCTAATGTGAATGTTGTCCCTGTTTACTTGTCTAAAGTTCTCTGGGACAACCCAGTATGACATTCATTTCATGTATGCCCCAGATTGCACAACAGAAGAGAGACACAATATAAGAGTTTTTCTTTTGTTTGTTTTTAACCAAAGAATGGCTTATCATGTGTTTTGGAAACCACAGAACAGCACTAATCATGGTTGTTCTTACCAAAAGGGGAAAATAACCCCAGTCCTTAAGGACAAACTCAACTATTTTAAAACTGCCCTCTCAGGTTTATCAGAGGTAATCTCACCAAAATTATATTTTTAGTAAAATCAGATTTGTTAATAAATCTGCTTGGTCCCCAAACCTTCCCTTTACTCTCAGAAATGAGATCTTTCACTAGAAAAAAATATTTATAAAAGGCATCATTTGCCCTGCCTACTAATTTGTTTATTCATCTAAACAACTTTCTTGGTGTTCTGCCAAGTTTGAAAGAATTGGCTTATAATCAATTGGGAGGAGCTGACTTATCATTAAAGAGTTGTTTGACTTTTTGGCTGCCCCTTCATGATCAATTTTGTACTTGGAATTAAACTAGGCAGCATATAATAAAATCTCTTTCTTTGTTTAACTTATTTTGGTAAATTATCTTATATTACAATGTATGGACACACTATCTAACTGCTCTGTTCTTTCTCAAAAGATATATTTCAGTTGGAAAGGGTCAATTTTACTATCTGAGTATATAGATTACTGTTGTCTAGAGACACCAATAAAAAACTTGTTAAAACTCTGATTAATAAATTCAATTCAGAAAGATTTCTTCTTTTTCTCTATATTTCTTCATTTCTGTCTCTTTTTCTTTCTTCCTTTTTTTATTTGTCCTCCCTTTCTTCATCTCCCAATCTGCCTTTCATTCAGAAAACATTCCCTGTGTGAGCACCTACTTCATCCCCAAGCACAGTATCAAGGGCTGGGATACCATGGTGAGTATATGCATAAGGCTCACTTAGTCCTCACCATCTTAGACTTACCTAGATTTAGGTAAAGTGGCTGAAAGCTGAGAATATCCTTTTGTACATCATTTAATCCCAGGCCTCAGCACTGTGTCATTAAGTAGATGCTCAAAACCATTCATTAAAGTTAATTATTAGTTCAAGTCACTCTGGGCTTTCTAGGTTTCACTAAAGACTCCTAGATAAAATAGGCATTATGCTGCCAATGATCTGTCAGTAATTTACCAAGGACTTGCATTTCTGCTGTATTTATCTGCTGTCTCTCACTTACAGTAACAATAATGTTTGCAAGGCCATTGGTCATAATAGACTGCTTCTGACAGATTTCATGCAAGTGAACTCCGGTCTAAAAGTCAGTCTTCACTCTGTGTCTACCTTGCTTGCTGTATTTCTTTATCAGTAAAATGGAGAACATGTCTAGTGAGCACGACTTACAAGATAACTATGATACTGCGGTTTTATGTTAAAGCTCTTTACCCAGAAAAGCACCACATAAATGCTAGATGTTATTTGTAATGACACACATATGGTTTAAGAAGGTTGTAAATGCTTTATATTATTAAGTGACTAAAATATTGATAAAGAATTACTCTTTCTATATTTCCCTTTTAACAGCTTTGTGATAAACAGTTTGCATTTATATTTCCTATATGTTAATCTAAATAAAAATGTTAATAATAATAAAATACAACCTGTCCAGATGATCCTGTGAAACTGAGTGTTCAGTGTAGTATTCCTCAAATCCCCACTCAGGTTTTAAGCTGCAAAAAAAAAAAAAAAAAAAAAAAAAAAAAAAAAAAAAAAGATGAGTTGTGCATCTAGGATGTTTCTGAGGAGCTTTTATTCCTAAAGCCAGAGAAGGAGGTGGAGATTAATTTGTGGGCTTGGCTTTCTAGAGTCTGTGATGCAATGGAGTAACACAAATATAGATACATACCTGCAAATGCATTCAGCCCCACACAGTCATGCTCATTCATACAGGGATGTAGAAAGCCTCTGCTGTTATTTTTCATTCTTGGCTCAGGATCAAATTCCTAGATCTGCCCATAGCAATCAGTGGGTTGGGGAGAGGGAGGGAGAGGAAATGAAGGGGAAGATGAGGGAGAAGATTAGAGCAAAATGTACGACAGCTTGGGAAGAAAAAGCCTCTTACTCACCGATGAATAATAAGATGGTTAAGGTTGACCTTCAAAGAATAAACTTGCTGGAGGAGTGAAAGGAGAGAAGAAAATGACAGGGAAGAAACAGGAGGGCGGTAAGGACCCTGAATCAGAGACCCGGCTCAATTTACTAAGAATTGTCAAAGAAGGCTTTGTAGTGCTTGGTTGTATCCTACCTAACAAGTCAATTGTAAAACATCTTCTGTCTAAAATCTTTGCTTTCAGCTCTTAAGCAGTCCTGAAAATCAAAAACAGATGACAGCTAAGGAAAGAATGTAAATATCATTCCCCTTTAGATTATTATTTTAAAAATCCCACTTCTCTCTGCTTTAAATCACATGCTTAATGCAAGGCTTAGTATGGAATTTCCAGTAAAAGTTATCCATTAAAGCCACTGGAATTTAGATAAGAGGATGAGAAAAATAGAAGGACAAGGGTTTGTGGAATCTATGGATCCTACACTTTTCTTTTTACATCTTTGTACCTACTCTGTCTTTGGTTGAGAAAATTCTTCCTTGCTACCCACCTCCACCTCTATCAATACCTCCAACTCAATTCCAAACCTGATTAGTTTTCATTTGTCTTTCAATTTTCACTTGATTGCACTTCCTTTGAAAGGCCTTTAGTGACACATGTAGAAGTGAATATCCCTTTGAGCGAACTTTAAGCTCTCTACTAGCTATTAATTGGCCCTATTTCACTGTGCTGAAGTTAAAATTTACTTATCTAGCTTCCTTATTAGGGAATATATTAGACTGTATATGGCTTAATAAAAGGTCCTACTATATAAATAGCACACTGCATGCCATCTAAAATCTAAGGATTAAATATATACTAACTAAATAAAAGGGGCTGATGTTCAAGAAAGATAAGAAATTAAGTTCTAGCTAATTTGGTTCAGTGGATAGAGCGCTGGCCTGTGGACTGAAGGGTCCTGGGTTTGATTCTGGTCAAGGGCACATGCCCAGGTTGTGGGCTCAATTCCCAATAGGGGGCATGCAGGTGGCAGCCAATCGATGATTTTCTCTCATCGTTGATGTTTCTATCTCTCCCTCTCTCCCTCTGCCTTCCTCTCTGATATCAATAAAAATATATTTAAAAAAAATTGAAAAAAGAAATTAAGAGAACCATAGTAGTTGCTTATTTAAGGCATTTATATACAGCCCTATCTAAAGTAAAAAGAACAGTTAAATTGTTGCTGAGAAATAGCACATTTTTTGATGAAAAATCAAGGTGGAGCATGAGAACTCAGGGGCTCAAGTTTACATTTTATATTATTTGATTTTGTGTAGTTGGTCATTTTAATTTTTATATTTACTTGTGTGAAATAAAATATATTACAACATTTAATCTTCAAATATGAAAATATAACATGGTCCATAATTTTTAACCCTGTTGCATAGCTTAATTATTATTTTTTAATTATTAGTTTTTAATTATGAGGATCTGTGAAGCTTTCTTTCTTGTTTACCAAAAATAATCTTTCATCCAAAAAGTTAGCATGTGGGCATAAGATAATCTGAACAGGTTTTACCTTCTGACAGTCTGTCTTATCTTTCAGTTACAAGAGACTGGCTGTAGGGATATTACAAATGCTTTAAATAATGTGATGCTGGCAACCACCAAAGGCCAAAACACCTTCAGCCTTAAAAAATCTTCTAACTGAAGAGAATTCACTTCTAAAAAAAAAAAAAAGTAAAATAGCCAGCTTAATCTCTCCATTCTTCTCCATGAGCAGTGATTACAAAAGAAATTACAAAATGTTTGAGTCCTAGTCTGACCTTTCCTCCTGTGTACTAGTACACTCAACCCAGAACAAAAAATTCCAGATAAGCACCTACATCTTTAAATGTTTATTTTGATTCTTAGAGCAGATCTGCTATCATACCTACCATACTGCTGCTGTCATATTCTAAAACATTGAAAACAATGTGGGATTTGTATGTCTGTGTGATAAAATGTTTCTAAGACAGTTGTTCCTTCATAGTGACCACTGAACTTTTTCTTTTCCGTCTGTATCACACACTTCATTTGGGTCAAGTTTGAGGATGCTAGCTTTGTTTAATAAATGAAAAGATTTCAAAATTAATAATAAAAAAATAAGTGGCAGTGTGACTGAGCGCTTTAAAATATTATTATTAAAATAGTTTTTTTTTTAATTTTAAGAACGGTTTTGAGTTTACAAAAATTTGAGCCAGTAGTACAAAAAGGTTTTCTCCCCTGTATAGTTTGCCCCAGTTATTAACATCTTGCATTAGTGTGGTACATTTGTTATAATGTACCCCACGAATCACAGAAGGACGCCTCAAGAAGTCGAATTAAAGAGTCACATTTATTGCAATCCGGGACTATGAGGGGCCATTCCCCAAACCTCATAGTAACAAGATGGCCGCAGCTCCAAGGTTATATAGGCAAAAAATCACAAAGGTATTGATTACATCCCAGGGTTTGGAATGAGGGACCTAGTTTGCAAAAAAGCAGTTTACAGAAACACATTATCTAGAGCCCTTGGGTAACCTGGGTTAAACTTAGGCATGTTATCTAAATTACAGTTTTGGGTCTAGAGCCCTCTGACCTTGGGA
>NW_005354322.1:185376-208713 GCF_000412655.1 Myotis brandtii
GACCTTGGGATAATTGTGCTGTCCTTCCCAGGTAAAGGAAAATGTGCTTTCTAAGACCAGTATGACCACAACCCATGGGATATTCACATTACAATCAATAGGGTATTTAATCAAATGGGATAATTTATATAATTCAGAAAATCAAAATAACTTTTCTATTATTTTAGCAAACAAATAAGTACAGAAACCAAACAGCAGGGTTAAAGTTAAACTATAGTTTCTAACTGAGATGATTGCTACCATACTTGACATTTACTAGAATTGAAGAACCAATATCGACACCTTAGTATTAAAGTCCATAGTTCACATCAGGGTTCATTTTTGTATTGTAAAGTTCTATGATTATTGACAAATGCATAATGTCACCCATTTAAAAAGATCTCTTGTGTTCCACCTATCCATATACCTGTTGCTGATGTAAGAAACATCCAAACCTGTAGAGAATTTTTATAACAGTTTATTTGAGCCAAACTGACTATATGTTGGAAGCAAGATTGCAAATGCTCTGAAGAATAACCGTTTTGCAGCTTCTTTTATGCATTTAAAATCAAGGAGGGGCCTAAGGAAGATTACATAGAGGTGGGAGAAAACAAGGCAGAGATTGAATTACCGTGTAGTTAACAACACTATGTGCTCTCTTTTTAATTTTATCTTATTTTTTCCATCACTATTTATTCCCTCTATGCTTTTTCAAAGGTATGTTACCTAGAAGCACAGAAAGAATGGACAGGGCTTGCTTAAGGCAAAGGTAAGCCTTTTAGTCAAGAAGTTATGTGTCTGAGGTGTGACAAATAGCCATGATCTGCCCAGTTAGAAATTTATTGTTGGGGAGCACACGAGACTTGGTTGGAAAGTTTGTAAGGAGGACATTAGGAGAAAAGGGAAGTGTGCGGAAGGCCGCCTGCCCTGTTTATCGGAATTCCGACTTAGGGGAGTGCTGAAGGCGGTGCCCCTAATTATTCCTTGACCTTTCCAAACAAGTCTGTGTGCGTGCAGACCCCCGGGGTGTTTACTGGAATCCTTATGCTTAATCTTTGGGTGTCCTTGCTTAAAGGGCATTACAAACACACGTGTCCTCCCAAAATTACCCCTACTGATTGTATCTAAAAGATAAACTTTACCTTAAACTGCTGTTACAATAAAAGCCTAATGAGGCAGGCAATCGAGCTGTCTGGTTGCTTTAGCCAGGCAGTTCCTTAGCCCCCTCATTCACAGCAAACATTGAGTCGGAGTAATCCACTCATCAGTCACTCAGGGTCCGCTGGTCAGCCCCAGCAATTTATGACCCGATCACATGGTGAGATTACTTTCCATAGAATTGTTGTTTTTTTTATTTTTGTTTTCATCCACTCTCCTTCCATCCTCCTTCCCTGAACTCCTGACAGCCAGGGATCTTTTCATTGTCTCTATAGTTTTGCCTTCTCCAGACTGTCATATGGTTGCAGCCAAACAATATGTAAGCTTTTCAGACTGGCTTCTTTGACTTAGTAATGCACATTTAAGGTTCTTCTGTTATCATCAGGAGTGGAGTTTTTGGGGTGTGAAAAGAAATGAATTTTCTGAAGCCCCTATGGGGGGGATGAGTTTCTTGGAAAACTTTATTCCTCTCCAAGGTCCCATCTCTGTCCATCCTGCCATGGAAGAAGTCCAATCTTGTCTTCAGCAAGGCCAGAATAAAGGCCACTGTCCACAGTTTCTGCTCCCCATTAAAGTCCGGTCCAGTCCAGCATCCACCTTGTGAAGTCCACATGACCATGGGCCATGAGGCTGCTAAGGCCACATGGCTATGGAGAAAGAACACATAAAAGCATGGACAAGTGTGTGTTGTGGAGCAAAAGGGGAACAAGAGAGAGGGAACCCTTTGTCTGGGGATTTTAACCAGGAGCTTGTTCAAACTCAATTAACTTTCCAAGATTTTGCATGCTTCTGATGGGTTCACTCCCTAGCCAATCCACTCTTTTCCAGGCTAGACTGATAGGTAAGCACCCCTGTGTCACTCCAACTTCTACTTCCAATGTGCCTACCTTCCCCTTCTCCTCCTAACAATCCAGTGCTGGGTGGGGGAAGGGAAAGGTGTCAATCCCCTTGGAGGAGCAATGCTGTGTGCAGCTACAGCTTCCTGGTGAAGCTTCCCAGGTGACCATGCTTATAATATCAGACTTCCTTTTGCTTTCTTTCCTTTATTAAATTAATTAGCTAATTATGATGATAACACTTCCATTTTTTAAGGTTATCTCATTTCTTTTTATTGCTGAATAAAATGGATAAACTGTATGTACCACAGTTTATCCATCTACTTATTGAAGGACATCTTGAGTGCTTCCAATTTCTGCAATTACAAATAAAGCTATTATTAACATTGATGTACAGTTTTCTTTTTTCTGTGGATATCTTTTTGCCTCATTTGGATAAATACTTAGAAGTGTAATTACTGGATAGTGTGGTAAGATTATTATTAAAGAACAAAAATCCAATCAAGCAAATTTGGAAATCTACTTTGCTTTATTAATTGATTCATGAAAGGGCAGCATTCCTTGTAGCAAGTACAAAGTTGCTCCTAGAAGCCATGTAATATTGAAGGCTTTTTTATGTTAATCTTCACCGAGGATATGTTTTCATTGATTTTTAAAGAACATGGAAGAGAAGGGGGAGAGACAGAGAGAGAGGAACATTGATGTGAGAGAGACACATGGATTGGTTGCCTCCCCCTCACCCTCCAACCAGGGGCTCAAGCCTGTAACTTGGTACGAGCCCTTGACCAGAATCAAACTCAGGACCCTTCAGTCTGCAGGTCAATGCTCTATCCACTGAGCCAAGCTGGCTAGGGATATTGAAGGGTTTTATAGGCAGAAAGTGGGTGGGAGAAGAAAGTTATTGGCAAAAAAAAAAAGAAGAAAGGATTGTTTCTGGCAAGGTTACCTTCCTTAGGGGAAAGTGGGGGGTCTCACCAGGCAGATTGCCTCTGGCTTCCTTTGGGGAATGAAGAAGGATCACAGACAGATTACCTCATTAATACTAACTAGAAAGTTCCAGACTGATTTAATAAAATACAGATGTGGAGAGGTTGAAATTGGAATTCAGCCAGGTATTATTAACTCTAGGTTCAGTGTCAGATTCTTAAGCACAAGTGACTCCATTTTGAGCCTGTGGTTTTCTCTTTAACAAGCCTAAAAAAATAAAACTCCATAAAGTCTTTTCTTACTTATGAAGTGTCCCTGAGAGTCTTATCAGATAAGAAAGACATAACCACAAACATTTTAGTAGCAATTACTGTAGCTTGTGGGTACTTTGAAATTTCAGGAATTTTAAGTGGTTTACAAAACTTAACATCTTTGTTTAATAGCAGTAAAAGAAAATTTCTTGAATTCAGATTTTGGCAACATCAAATTTAGTAGATAAGGTATGTTCCTGCTATCCAATTGTCGAATTAGCTTTAAAGCTGAAAACAGAAGTTGTTGGCCTATAAATTATCATGTTAATAACAAATTAGACTTATCAAATATTTGAAGAATCCTGTACATTTGAAAGTAATAAACTACATGTAAAAGAGATTATAATTCATATTTTTTAACCACAGGAATCAACAAAAATTAGTGTAGTATTACTATACTTCTAAAAAAATGGCGCTGATATTTTTATAAATTCTTTTGAAAATTCTCACATTATGGCTCTATTCTTTTGGGGTTTATTTATTTTGTGGGTAATTTTCCCCTTGAATTCAAGCAAGTATGAGCTGGCAGGAAGACTGCTAAATCACATTTCCCTTTTATTGTTTTGATTCCTTTCCTCCTCAGTGGGCATACTTCTCCAAGGTGAAATCAATATGTAGATTCAAGTTTCCTCACTAGCCCCTTCCTGAATTCTCTACTTAAAATTCTTGGCCAATTAAAAAACATTTTGAAAAAAATATTAATAGCAAACTTATTTTATAGAAGTCAGCCTTGTTTCTGGTACCACGTTATCCTGTTCCTAGTTACTGAGCTCTTTCTTTCCTGGTGCATCTGCAGCACCAACGATGACAATAAGAAGAGGAGATGGTAAAACTTACAGAATACTTACTATATGCCAAACAGTTTATGTGGAGTTATGTGTGGCTTTCATATCTATCATGTGGACATATGTCCTAGGACTATGTTCTGAAACTTGGTCAGCAGGTGGGAGGACACCTGTTGGAATCCAGCTATAAGAAGAAGCTCTGTGGTACAGCGTGATAGAACGTGGGCTAGTCATAAACCCTTTCCAGAAGGCATATTCTTAATCTTTAAAATGATCTAGACGTGAATTGATTTATTTATAAAAGAATAATAATCACACAGCAAATAGGCAAACAGTGATAGGGGGAGTAGAGGAAACATGGTAATAGACAGGTGGGTGTGTGGAGTCGGGAATTGGCGCGCAGGGGAATTTGTGGCCCTCTAAGAGTCAGGCTTTACATTGACAGCTGGAAGACAGGGTGAGAAAGAGCCAAGCAAGTGGTAGAGGTGTTTCTGTAAGCCTGGAGCTCAGAAACAGGACTAATTTCCAGACAGAAAAATAGCAAGTCTGATTCCTACATGAGAGGAAAGATAACCAGATGAAGATTCAGATATGGGGGGAAAAGTGAGAAACCTGGGATATGAGGTTTTTGGTCATAAGAAACAGTCCCACACTTGATTTGCCAAACTGCTAAATCATAGCTAAATATTTCTAATATGATCTAATGTTTAATAAGGGCTATGCTAGGCACTTTTTATAGATGATCTCTTTTCATTCTCACAATAAGCCTATGAATTAATACTATCTCCTCATTTTAAAAGAAAAGAGCAGAAGCCCAGTAGGCTAGGTAATTTACAGCTACTAAGTGGCTGACTTGAAATTTGAACCCAAGCTAACTAACCCAAGAACCTATTCATACAACCCTATAGAAAAGGACTGTAACAGCTAAATACCTTTAATCTCTCTGCATCACCCCTAGTTTGGTCTCAATTCTTCCCCCTTCCTTCTAATTCTTGGCAGAATTGGCCTCAGAGCAGGGAGAGAAGCCACAGCTATGGCAAGTAGGAAGTTTGGGGCGTGGATTTAGGAGTATTGTTATAAGACTTCTATCAGGAAGGCTTGAAAGGGACGGCCAGTTAGCCGCTGTTCTTCGTGGAGACAGGATCAGCACAGCCTGCAGGTTCCATCTCTCTGGCTGCTAGACACAGGGAGGCCTCATAAATCTCTCTCAGACCGCCTGTCCTCCCATGGACACAAACCAGGCTGCTCAGCATGGCTGCGGTGGACGCATCCGCCGCGGTGAAGAGGCAGTGGGAGCCGGGCTGCCTGCCATCTGACGGGGGTGGTCCCTTACCTGGGGTGTGAGATTTGTGCCCCAACCTTGTTTTGCTGCCTTCTCAGGATGTTCCTGTGTTTATAAAAGTGTGTTTATTTCCAGAAGTGTTCTGGGCTGTGTAACCTTCAGCATGAATCACCAGCCCTTCTCTCGGATCCTACAGGATCTGAGCTCTGATTACCACCCCATGTGGGCATTGGGAGCCTCGTCTTTGTTCTCCTGGGTGTTGGCAGCTTGTGCTTTGCCTCGATTACCTCCTGTCCTTCCCTTTGCAAACAACTCTCTGTTATTTCCACCCAGATCCTCCTGTGCCATTTATAGAGACTGTCTTCATCCTATAACCTCGGCCAGCCCCCAGCCATCTTCTCCACCAGGACTGCGGGACTGTGGGGCTGCCTGGCCTTGAAAAACAAGGACTGGGGGAGGGGGGGGGGACTGAGCCTGGGCCTGGCTGCGTCAGCTGGTACCAGAGTTTGGGAAAGCCCAGAGCTGGCTGGACCAGAGAGTGCAGAGCTGGACCAAGGAAGGCCACATAGGACCCTCCCTTCATGGATGGGGAACTGAGGCCTGTGTTTGGATGTGTGTGTTGACCATGTCTTTTATCATTTGATTCTTATACATTGCCATCTGGACCTTCCCACCCTGGAAGGACTGCCTCTCCCAGGGCTAGTCAGTTCCCAGATGATTGAGCACAGGAGGGTAGGTACTAGACAGCCAGGTCCCTCCCTCTGCCCAGAGCCAGCCACTGGAGTTCTTTGCACCAGCCAGTCCTGGGCCTTCCAGTGGAAACCATGGCATAGGCTCTAGTGCTTATTTCCCTTCCATCCTGACCCACCCCAGCCTTCTCCCGTGGTCCCCATGGCCTGTCATCCCCCTCCTCCTGGGACCTGCAAATATCACCATCTTTCCAGTGCCATCATCTCCTGTCTTTTGTCTCACCACATAATAATAATAATCTACACTAATAAAAGAGAAACATGGTAATTGGCGTACGACCGCTACCCTTTTCAATAAGATCATGTAGTTCAATTTGAGTCAATTCTGAAAAGGGTAAGACATATCATCAGAATAATTGCAACCTACCTGATGGCTTCTGCCTCCATTTATAGAGACTGGCACGAAATTCCCATGTGAAATTGACCCCCGGAATCTTTCTTAGCACCATTTAGAAGAGGGGACTGATACTCTAGGCCGTGGTCGGCAAACTGCGGCTCGTGAGCCACTTGTGGCTCTTTGGCCCCTTGAGTGTGGCTCTTCCTACGCCTTAGGAGTACCCTAATTAAGTTAATAACAATGTACCTACCTATATAGTTTAAGTTTAAAAAATTTGGCTCTCAAAAGAAATTTCAATCGTTGTACTGTTGATATTTGGCTCTGTTGACTAATGAGTTTGCTGACCACTGCAGTCTAGGGGTAGGTTCTGAAGATCTAAAGCAGAGGTGGAGAAGGTCTGGCCCACGGGCCAATGAAGGCCCCAGAAATACTTTTGTTCTGGCTCTACCAAGGCATTCGGAGTGAATTAATTAAATGACCAAATATAGCAGGTGAATTTTTAAGCTGATAATTTTGTATGGCCCTCTAATAATGTTATAAATAGTCACATGGCCCTTGGCAGAAAAAAAATGTTCCCTACCCTCTGCTCTAAAGCCATGAAAATAGTTTACACCTGTGCCGGTCCATTGCAGTCATGAGTTTCTGCTCTGATCACCACTCTGCAGTCAACTCACTTTCTACTATTTTAGTTTTGGAGAAAAAGATACTTTCCTCTACCCTCAAATTTCTCTTGGCTGGTCTAATAATTAAATAGACATGATACCAATTAATAAGATACAATAATCAAATTTAATACATGTAAGCATGGGAACTCCATATGAGAGTCATACATGAGAAGTTCAGGGACAGAAAGTTAAATGAGGTGTATATGTAGCATTTTGAGCTAAGGATGAGGTAAATTTCCTTGGATGTTTTAAAGGGTCATTGTAGAATGATAACAAGAGCAGATATTTAGAAACTAGAGGCCTGGTGCATGAATTCATGCACCATTTGGGTCCCTCACCCTGGCCTGCAGGATCTGGCTGAAACCAGCTCTCCGACATCCCCAGAGGGGTCCTGGATTGTGTGAGGGTGCAGGCCAGGCCCAGGGACCCCACCAGTGCTGAGGGACCCCACCAGTGATGATCAGGGATGGGGAGGGACGAGGGAGGTTGGCCAGCTGGGGAAGGACTACAGGAAGGCTCCAGGGTGTGTCCAGCTCAACTTGCACAGTCCTGATTGGCCGGACCCCAGCAGCAAGCTAACTTACCAGTCAGAGTGTCTGCCCCCTGGTGGTCAGTGCATGTCATAGTGAGCAGTTGAGTGGCCTTAGCATATCATTAGCATATTACATTTTGATTGGTTGAAGAGAGGACTGGGCACCCAGACACTAAGCGTATCAGGCTTTTATTATACAGGATTAGATTTTTTTTTAAAGAAAAGAAACTAGGAGTTTTTCCTGTCCTGTAAGGTAGGTCTCAAAAAGTTATTTCTATAATAACTCCTATTGTGGGCAAAGCTCTTAATTTAAATTCTTGAAGTAAGAGATAAAAGTTTCTTGTGAGTTTACCTTCAGTTCAAAATAATTCACATGACAAAGTCATATATTTTTGGGAGACCTGTTCTGAACTCCTACATTTTCTCCTCTGAAACTTTCTAAGAAGTTTCACATTCCAGGAGTTGGGTTGATAGCTTCATAACTCATTAAACCACTTTCATTTCAGGAGGCAGTGATGTAGGTGGGCTCCCAAAGTTAACCTATGAGTCAAACAATCAGGTATTTAAAGAGAAGCATCTCTATGGAAACCCAAGAAAATAAGTGGTCATGAATTGGAGCAGAAATCCCAATTTCTGAGTTGTGAAGGCAGCCAGTCAAGATTTCTAGATGTCTGTCTCAAAGCATCTTTAGATGGCGTGAAGGCAGGCAGTGACAATCTGGCAGATTCTCCTGGCCATCAGTTTGAATGTTTCTGGTGATCTTAGAGAAGCAGACACAAGGGTTGTTCCTGTATAAGCTTGTGGTGATTTCTCTGAAATCTATATTAAGTTTTCCAATTTCAGTTTTCATGGCCTTGGGAAAAGGGCAGTTTTAGTTCTCAGTGACACCAAGTCAAAGAAAGGGTGGGAGAAAAATTAGAAATATTAGTTTGGAGAGTCATAGCCTGATATTGGAGGAAATGAAAAGAATTTAATATCCAGTCCAGTTTACAGGTAGAAGGCAAACACCTTAAAAGACAAATGAGCAGCACTAGAATCTAATATCCGTAAAAAGTATATTATTGAAACATAATTTCTCTAAAATCATCCCCCACTTTTAGGAGATAGCCAAGTTAAGACTGATTTATTTACAAAATAAGCCTAATTTCAATAAACTTGGTTTGATTATTTGTACAAGTCAAGCAAGAATAGTAATGAACCATATAGGCTCTTTTAAGTCTGTTTTGCTACAATTTTTCATAATGAATCTTCAGATTGAACATTAACAGAACTCTTAAGGCCAGAAGAGCCAAGGCAAGGACTTGTCATCAAACATTGCCTGCAATACTACGGGTTTAGATGAGTTCCTCTTTCCGATGTCCTCCCAGTACCTTGAGGTTTCTGTGCCTGCCAGAAAGTGACATTCTTTACTCATCCGATAAGGCTGCTTCCTTAAGTCTGTCTGGTCACATTTGAATCTATGAATGTCTCCTTCAAATATGACATTCCAGTCAAAGCCTTGGCAAATAACCAGTGTCCAGTTTTATCCTGTTACCAGGAGAACAGATTCTTATTGAATTTATGCGAGTAATAATATTGCTGTGAAAATGAGAACACTCACTGTGAGTTTCCTATTCTGGAGGAATTAAGTAGGGAGTAAAAAAAAAAAAAAAGTTTTAATTTTTTTTACAAAGGTATAATTTACAAAATTGCTCTAAGTCATAACTAGGTTTAGTAAAAATAATTGTTTTCCTCCTTATATCTGGAAAAAAGAAGAATCAGCGATGTTTCAAACAAAAAGTCATAAAAATTGTAATCACCCCCCTCAGGTCATTCAGTTTTGTGTAATTAAAATTTTTCTACTTGAATCCAGTTTTTCTAGTAGTTCTCTCAACCCTGCCTAATAATTAAGGGTGATAGAGTTGGTGACAATTCCAAGAAGTATGCAAGGCTGTCCTTCAAATCTTGTATGATTTGTTCAGCGAAGTGGGTGCCTCAATCACTAGAGATTGTGGAAGGTATGCCCCAAGTGGGGAACACATTCACACTTAAAGATTGCAAAGACAGTACAGAAGGTTACATAATTGTTAGCAAACCTGTGGTTTTACTATTGAGGTGTTTCAGTTTTTTTAAGTAGGAAATAACCTGATTAAAACAAAATAAAACTCAAACTCATTTTGATAAAACACAGTACCTTTGCTTGCTAGGCAGAAAACGTTTTCACAATGTCTTGTCAGTAGCAGACCAATAGTCTAAGAAAACTTTATCCTTTATAACAGATTAAATAATATTAACTTTAATGCACTATTGATATTAAAGCTTAATTAAAAACTTCTAATAAACTCATTCAATCTTACCCATTTTGATCACACATAAAATTTCCTTTCTCAAGTTTCCTTTTCATAAACTTTCTACAACTTTCTGTGTCCCTTTTAGTTTGTCTCTTGTTCTCTTAACCTATTCAGAAGTAATCAGGACAAAATAGCTTTATTTCCTTTAATGAAAACACATCTTCATACTTCATACCTTTTTTTTAAGACAAAACATGTTCCAGTTTGCTTATATAGACAGTTGTTTTCTCCATTTCTGTAGCTTTAATTAGATATGTTAGAATTCTTAACCTTTAAAAAAATTTATTTTCTAGTAAAAACTAAGAAGTAAGCAATTGTGAACTGTCTGTTACTCCAGTAATTTTTTAGATTGATAAATTTCTGAACATGTTTTATTATTTCTCACAGCACAATTGTTTTAATGTGGAAGAAGACATGTTCACTAATAGACTCAAATGCCTTTAGTTTATCTATACTAATAAAAGGATAACATGCTAATTAGACTGGGTCAACCAGACATCTTCCAGTCATCCTGCCTTCCTTCTGGACAAAGCCATGGTGGCGGGGGTCAAGGCAGAGGTGGTTAGGGGTGATCAGGCCAGCAGGGGAACAAGCAGCTAGGGTATGATCAGACCGGCGTGGGGGAGCAAGCAGTTAGGGGGTGATCAGGCCAGTAGGGGAGGGCAGTTATGTGGCAATCAGGCAGGCAGGCAGAAGTGGTTAGGAGCGATCAGGCAGGCAGGTAGGCGAGCGGTTAGGAGCCAACAGTCCCAGATTGTGAGAGGGATGTTCAACTGCTGATTTAGGGCCCTGAATGATCAGGCCTAAACCAGCAGTCGGACATCCCCTGAAGGGTCCCAGATTGGATAGGATGCATGCCGGGCTAAGGGACACTCCCCCCCCCCTCTCTGTGCACAAATTTCGTGCACCGGGCCTCTAGTCTATAATAAGAAACAAAAAAGTAGATAAATTCATTTTAAGTAATTAGTGTTTTATTATTTTATCTTATTTGAAAAAAATCTAGACAATTAATGAATTTAACTTATTCAACCTAAAAAGTTATAAGATTTCAAGTTACCAAAAAATTTAGGCAACCATTTTTAAATACATATATTATCACTGCTAAAGAGTTCACCTAAAAATTAACTTTTTATATTACTTACATTCATTTAATTTACTTGTTCTTGACATTATGTTTAGATTACTTATGAAAATTTTACCATATCAAGTTGTTTTTCTTGCTGACAAGTTTGCAACAACCTAACATGTATTTATTTAATTAATAAACCCAAGTAGAGTAAAAGTATTATAGTTAATTCTGATAATGCTAAAAACATGCCCATTTAACCAAACCAAACTCAAGCTTTAATGCCAAATATTTTCCCAGACCACCTAATTCTGAAAAGAATTTAGGTTACTTTCTGTTATATTTTTGAGCATTCTTATATAAGCGCTTGTTTAAGCCAACTAAATGGAGCTTTTTAAATAAATTAACAATACAATTTGTAGATAGAAAATAACACACAATACACATGAACATATAGAGAGACTCAGAGACCTCCTAGCTTTCACCTTAAAATCACTGCCACAAGATGGGTACAATAAAATAAAAGAACAGTTTGATCAAAAGCTGTGTTTCTGGCAGATGGAATAAATTAAAATTTTTCTTTAGGTGGCTAAAGATTTTATCTCCATCCACTATGTTTATAGCTATGCTCGCTATCATTGAAACAAAAAAGTAGATAAATTCATTTTAAGTAATTAGTGTTTTATTATTTTATCTTATTTGAAAAAAATCTAGACAATTAATGAATTTAACTTATTCAACCTAAAAAGTTATAAGATTTCAAGTTACCAAAAAATTTAGGCAACCATTTTTAAATACATATATTATCACTGCTAAAGAGTTCACCTAAAAATTAACTTTTTATATTACTTACATTCATTTAATTTACTTGTTCTTGACATTATGTTTAGATTACTTATGAAAATTTTACCATATCAAGTTGTTTTTCTTGCTGACAAGTTTGCAACAACATAACATGTATTTATTTAATTAATAAACCCAAGTAGAGTAAAAGTATTATAGTTAATTCTGATAATGCTAAAAACATGCCCATTTAACCAAACCAAACTCAAGCTTTAATGCCAAATATTTTCCCAGACCACCTAATTCTGAAAAGAATTTAGGTTACTTTCTGTTATATTTTTGAGCATTCTTATATAAGCGCTTGTTTAAGCCAACTAAATGGAGCTTTTTAAATAAATTAACAATACAATTTGTAGATAGAAAATAACACACAATACACATGAACATATAGAGAGACTCAGAGACCTCCTAGCTTTCACCTTAAAATCACTGCCACAAGATGGGTACAATAAAATAAAAGAACAGTTTGATCAAAGCTGTGTTTCTGGCAGATGGAATAAACTAAAATTTTTCTTTAGGTGGCTAAAGATTTTCTTATTAGTATTTGCCGAGTAAACTATTAAGATTTATATTTGTCCTTAGAAAATTTTGATTTTCAGAAAAATGTTTGCTTTCAGAAAAACATCCCTTGGTTTCCTTTATTTTTTTTTAGTCTTAGGAACTGGGGATGATAAAGACAGATGGGCTTTGAACTACTTCTTGAGCTACATTTCTGGTTTCACAAAGATTTGTAATATAAAAACAATTACTCTTGCCCAGCCAGTGTTGCTCAGTGGTTGAGCATTGACTCATGAACCAAGAGGTCATTGGTTGATTCCCAGTCAGAGTACATGACCAGTGTACAGGAGGCAGCCAATTGATGTTGATGTTTCTCTCTCATTGATGTTTTTCTCTCTCTCCCTCTCCTTTTCACTCTCTAAAAAACAATAAAAACAAACAAACAAACAAACAAAATAACAATTGCTCCCAACTTAAGTGCCATTAAACTATCTAACTACATCTTTCTAATTTGTGTATTTTTTCTAGATATACAGTTCTTTTTTGTTGTTTTGTTTTAAATATATTTTTATTGATTTCAGAGAGGAAGGGAGAGGGAGAGAGAGATAGAAACATCAATGATGAGAATCATTGATTAGCTGCCTCCTGCATGCCCCCTACTCGGGAGCCAGCCACAACCTGGGCATATGCCCTTGACTGGAATCGAACCTGGGACCCTTCAGTTTACAGGCCGACCCTCTATCCACTGAACCAAACCAGGTAGTTCTCTAGGTATACAATTTTATTTTACCTTGGGGAGGAGGTTCAAAATAAAAAATCTATCATGGCCCTGACCAGTTTGGCTCAGTGGATAGAGCATTGGCCTCCGGACTGAAAGGTCCCAGGTTTGATTCTGGTCAAGGGCATGTACCTTGGTTGCGGGCACATCCCCAGTGGGAGGTGTGCGGGAGGCAGGTGATCGATGTTTCTCTCTCATCGATGTTTCTGACTCTCTATCCCTCTCCCTTCCTCTCTGTAGAAAATCAATAAAATATATTTAAAAATAAAATAAAAATAAAAAAATCTATCATGTTCTGAATCTCAGCTTCCAAATTTGGCCAAGTTTCGGATCATTGGGTTATTAAATCTCTTCAAATATCTTACCAAGTTTCAGTTGGACAAGCAATAATGTATTTGACAGTACTAAACAATTTCACAGTGCAAAGGTCATGACCTTCCAGAGTTATTCCCTCTGATAGCCAAAAGAAAGAACTGACAGAGAAGTGTTCCCGGCAGACATAATAATATCTAATCCCATAAAACATTCAGGTAAAGTTAACATAACTTCTTTACAAAAAGCTTGTTTAAATATTTCAATTTTTATAATTTTATCAATCCTTACATTTCTTTATCTTTTAAAAAATCTAGCTGCAACCTGAATCAGGGCTTCACAAATGGGTTTTGTACTACTGTTCACAGAATGTCTGTATCAAGGAATCCTGAAAATTTTGTTTTCTATCTCCTAACAATTTTACCCAATTTTATTTAAAAAGGTTCTTGGTCCCAGTGAGAAGTCAAGCCAAAAGAAAGTAGACTGTTATTAGGTCCTATTATCAATCCTAAACTTGATTTCACTGTAACCAGCCTGACTGCTTCCCCTGAAATTGATGGGAAGGTTTTCCTTTTTTTTTTTCCCCGGAACTGGGACAACTAGAACTTACTTTTGTGGGGCCCTTTGGTGTTGTGGGGATCAACAAGGGTTCTTTTTTTTTTTCCCATTTAGCCTTTGGTAATGCTATAGTAAAGCCTTCGGTTAACACCATCAATTTTCATTTTACTTATCTAAATTATTAATAATCATCTAAAGATTTCTATCCTGCTGATATGATTCCTGTGACTCTCCTGCTTACTCTTCAGTTCACCCTTATCAATATTTAAAAATATGTATCCCATCCTGTTTATTTGATTTGGAAGCCCTTGCTTTTTCATTGAACTTTAAATGACCTAATCTAATTGTCGCATTCCTCATCACAGACATTGTAATTTTAGGTTATAATTTCCTTGAGGGCTGGCCGCAGTTTGGTAAAACCCTAGCTATAAATGGAGTATAGCCCACATTCTGTCTAGTCATATTTTGGAGCTTCCAACCTGATAGTTACCAAGTCAAGTTCTTAAGACATAAAATTTTTAGGCTGTCTTTTAGTAAGATTTTGCCATTCTTTTTTTTTTCTTCTTTTTAAGTGCAGGACAATTGTACTTGATTTTTTACAATATCTGAAAATGTCTGAATGCAAAGAGAATGGAATCAGAAGAGACTTTGATTTTTATTCTAATTTCTGTTTTTCTCTCTTATTAAGGGAATCTTAATGACTAGTCATCATGACAATACGAGAGCTCCCTAAGGAAATTTTTTTTTTTAATTCAGAAGTTACATCAAAAACAGAGATAAAGAATGAAAAGGATCCATAATCTGACCTTGATGATTAGTATCTTAATAGCTACTCAAAGCAATAAGCCTTTTATGGCTTAACCAGGAAAGCAAGAAAATAGTCCGAGAAAGCAAAGACTTTTTGTTGCACAGGTGGTAAGGATGGTGTAACTCTGGTCTCCCACAAAAATGTGGGTCACCTCCAGCCACCAGCCCACTAATTCGTGGCACAGGGCAGGCAGTACTGGAATGGAATTTCCCCAGTACTACCAAGTAACAAAAGGTTAAAACTACAAAGACCCTTTATGGGCTGAGGTCCTGTATGATAAACTTCCCTAAAAGTTGGCGTGATTGAACAAAGAAGACCAATACGATTTTTATGGCTTAGCCAAGGCTTGGAACTAACCTATTCAACTGGCCACCAGATGCATACCTGTAAGCGCATCTTCTAGATGATGGAGACCAGAGAAAATATTCTCACTGGTCATAATGACCAAGCTCTCAGGCCATATAACAAGATGAAAGGAGAGACACCAGACAGAGATAGAGAATAACAGAATTAACAAAACCATGAATATGTATACCAAATAACTAAGACTCACTAAGTCCAAGAAACTAGTTTCACAAATATTTTCTCCTGATAATCTAAAATTAGAAAATTTTAAAAAGGGTTCTCACCATTCTGCTTTCACTAAACTCATGAGGAAGAGATCTGGCTGTCCAACTTAGCAAGAAGCCTTATCTTTGCCAGCATACTAGAGGCCTCAGGATCTTTCTACTGCAGTGCCCAGCCAGTGAAGTATCCTGCTCGAAGTACCAACTGTGAGGGAGAAAGACATTTTCCTTTACCCTCAAGATTCCTTTGTCTGGTCTAATAATCAAACAGACATGAGACAGATGGATGAGACAAAACAACCAAATTTAATATGTGCATAGTATGCATTGGAACCTTATGTACATGTGAAAGTCAGAAACCTTGCATACATGACAGGTCAAGGGACATAAAGTTAAGATGAGGTATGTATGGCATTCTGAGCCAAAAATGAAGTCTTTCGTGGGACCTTAAAGGGTCATTGCTGGATGATAAGAAGAGCAGATGCTTAGAAATTAGTCATGTGTCCTGCCCAGCAGAAAGGTCATAAAAAGTTATTATGCACAAAGCCTCTAATTTAAATTCTGTACAAAAAAATAAATAAAAGTCTCTCATCAGTCTGCTGAACTCAATAAACCTCAGTTCAAAGTAATGTACATGCTACAGTGACACATTTTGGAGAGATCCGCCCTGACCCCCATACAGCCACACCTTAAGGAAGGAGTTCATCTTGAATCTTAATTTATTCCTCCAATTTTCAAATTTCAGGTACAGTTTGTAGTCTATACTTTACAACAGTCAGGAATAAAGATAAAGAATGAAAACTATTGGTAGATTTATGATTTGTTTATCACTGTGAATGAAAAAAAAAGGGTTCTATGGAAAGTAACCTCACAGGGCAACCTGATCATAAATTTCTAACTGCGTAGGTCATGGTGAGTAGTCATGCTCCAGGCATAGAAGTTTTTTATTAACAGGTTTATCTTTGCTAGAAGCAAGCCCTGTCCATTGATTCTGTTGATAAAGACTAACTGGAACTTTAAGGAAATATAATCCATCAGAAGGGTCTATGGGAGAAACTAGGTCTTCTGGACATTCTCACCTTAAGTGCAAGAACCCTACATGTGAGGATTCCTCAGGAAGAAATGTATGTTTATAATAAAGGTCTGTGGTTCTAACTTCCCCTTCCCTGATCTTCCCCTTTTCTATTATAAATACTCATCCATGCTGGCACCAGGCAGAGTGTGCAGGAGGCTTGCTGTATCTGCATGCACTGAGTCGCAATCCTTTCTATTTCCCCAAATAAACCCTTTTTGGTGATGAAATGCCTAGTCTACATTATTTTTTCAGTTGACATTGTGGGGGATAATCCAAGATTCCAAGAGGAGAAAAACCCGATGGCTTCAGGGTAGGTGAGCAATCAGGTGCTGGCACCCACATAGAGTCGTTTTGGCTCACTGCTTGGCTTTTGATTTAGAAGCTGATGGTGAGTCTTCTGGAATAGAGCTTCTGCCTTTTGCGTTCTTAAGCTCTCTGGGCTTTATTCAGGAATCATTTAGAATTTTTTTGGTCGAATTTGTTGTTAAGCGGTCTTGCTTGTTTGTCTTGTCTATAAGTACTTGATTTTGCAAGTTGGCTTGATTTCTTTGGAAACAAGTTGTCTTTCAAGACTAAGCTGGCTTTTGCCTAAAGATCCCTTTGGGGACAGAGCTTATTTCTACCAAAATTAGTCAATTTGGCCCAGTATTAGACTGTGTTGTCTCACTGAGAAAAGTTCCACTTAGCACTCAGCTCAGCCTATAACTGGACTCTCCAAGAGTGGTTATTTTCCTAGAGCTGGCTGTTAGCCTTGGACCTAGTAGTCTGTGATTAGATTGTTCTAGAGTCAGAGGCTGGCTGACTAGTATCTGACCTGTAGCTTGCTCAAACTTTGTAAATATTCTTGGGTTTTGGCTCGAGGGAAAAGCCACTAAAACAATGGGATCTCAGCTATCTAAATATTTAAAGAGCATCCCTCCTTCACCAGGGACTCCAGCCAAGTACTTGGTTAAAAGCCACCGGTAATTTTTATGTGCATATTTAACTAAATGGATTGGTCTCACTGAAAGTAATTCAGAAAATCAGTGGCCACTCTAGGAACCTTTGAGATTCCCAAACTTAATTTTCCTAAAACAGAATTGGACAATGATAGCACTAAAATTGGTAAAACTGAATGGAATACCTATTTTGAATGGTATTCTGAGGCTTCCAACTGGTATAAAGAATCTGAAGTTGCCTTTTAAAAAAACAAAGTCTTAAAATTAACAGAGGCTACTAAAAATTTAAAAGGAGATAAAATGGCCTCTGAAACCACATGTTTTCTCTCTGCAGTGTCCTCTTCCCCTTTGCCCTCTATTCCATTGTCTGGGGATCAGTCTTCAGATCTGCCCTATTCTGCTATAAATTCTTTACCTCAGGATTCTTCTCTAGTTGCACAAATGCTTCCCCCTCAGTTCCTTTGCCTCAAGCTCCAGCTCTGATCTTGCCCACAACACCACATTTTTTACCTTTGGTTTGACTTTCAGGCCATTTTTCCTTGAATCTGAAGCAGGAAAGTTGGAATAAGAAACAAAGGCTTTAAGCTCTACCCATCCCGTTTTCTGTCTTGGCTGGAACAACACAGATGTGACCTTCCCTGACCACCTGTTCCTCCCCAATTTCCTATAATTGAAAGGATCCAAAACAATTCACTATCTGGAAAGGAGAGACAAAGACACACACATCAGCAGTCACGTCACCGGCGTCAAAGGCTGAGAAGTACCTTATTTCCCCCTTCCTTCCCCACTTTTAATAAAAACCTTCCACTTAGACCCCATAGGGGCATCTCATGCTCAAGGTCACCTGCTCTCATTTCTTGAGTGCATCCTATTGCTCTAATAAATTGACTGTGGTTTGCTCAATTTTTCTGCCATGCTTTTGAATTCTTTCATGTTCCATGACAAAAACCTGGACCAAGTTGAGGCTTCCTGTGGCCTCCCAAGGTGCCACCCACCATCAGCTTTTGAACCACATAGCTATTCCTTGACACCCTATTATTTTCAAGCCTCACATGCTGCTGGCATCTATACCAACTGGAAGTAAATTCTTTATGGTAATTGGTATATGTTGTCCTTCTTTAGTATCCCAGTTAATAATGCTAGCCAATACCATTTTGTCTTCACTTGGGAAGGAAAACAATTTACCTAGACAGTAATGTCTCAGGGTTTTATCAACAGATTTTTTTTTATTTCTCAAAAATTCTGAAGACTGATTTGGATGATATAATTTTTTTTCCAAAGGCTCCACCTTATTGCAATATACTTATTTTATTATTACTAACCCTCACCCAAGGAAATTTTTCCATTAATTTTTAAGGAGCGTGGAAGAGATAGGGAAAGACAGAGGAAACATCAATGTGAGAGAAACACATCAACTGGTTACCTCCTGCATGAGCCCCAACCAGGGCCCAGGCTGGAGAGGAGCCTGCAATCAAGGTATGTGCCCTTGACCATGATAGAACCCAGGACCCACTGGTCCACAGGCTGACACTCTATCCATTGAGCCAAACCAGCTAGGCAATGATTTAATTTTTTTCTCTTCTTCTCATGTTTCCTCACAGAAATATAGCTTCCATCTGTTGGAAATTTTGGCCTTAAAGAGACATAAGGTCTCCAAAAAAAAATTACAATTTGTACAAACTCAGGTTTCATATTTGGGACATTAATATTGGAATAATGACTAAACCCGGATCCAGATGGGCTTCATGATATCCTAAGTTTCCCAAAGCCCTAAACTATATGTCAACTGCAAGGTTTTCCTGGGCTAGTTTGCTATTGCCAAAATTGCATCTCAGATTTCTCTCTTATGACAAAACCTCATGTTTTACTAAAGAATGACAGTCCTGATACAATTTTATGGGAAGAACAGGATGAAATATCCTTTCAAGCCTCAAAGGACAGTTTAATAAAACTACCTGCTCTTAGGCATCTTGACTATCAGCTTCCCTTTTTCTTTTTGTTCATGAAAAGAAAGGGAATGCCCTGGAGTACTCACTGAAAAACATGGGGATCACCACAGACTCCTTAAAATACTATAATCAGTCATTAAACCCAGTGACTTGAGATATCTCCCTTATAGCAGTGACTTTCAAATTTCTCATCTCATGGCACACATTTACTAATTCCTAAAATTCTGCAGCACACCAAACAATATATTATATTTTTTGCTTTACTAACAAAAAAATAAGTATAATTTTGAATTGTTTATACCAGTTAGCTCTTGTTATGTTGCTGTTGTTACTTTTTTATTTGGCAATATAAGGGAAAAGAGGTCAGTGCCCTTAACTAAATAGACAGGTCTTGTATGTTTTAAAAATTCTTGCAGCACATGAGTGTACCTCTTGCAGTACACCATTGCCATGGCACACCAGTTGAAAATCGCTGCTTGAGAGCCATTGCTGCTCCTGCCCAGTTTATTAAGGTCACAGAGAAAATTGTTATTGGATCTCATCTAACTATCTTTGTACCTCATACAGTAGAAGCTCTCCTAAATTCTCATCACACCTGGCATTTTCAGTTAGTTGCCTTATTTTCCTATGAAATTCTTCCATTAGACACTTCCTACTTAAATATTTCACATTACAGTAACCTTAATCCAGCTATTCTTCCTTCTTCTGAAACTGATAAAGCACCTCATAACTGCCTGACACCGATGGATCACATTTTGCAGGAAACTCCTCTAGGTAAAGCTGATTTCTCATGGTTTACTGATTGTTCATCCTTAAAAAATGAATATGGTAAGTACTGTGCTGATGATGCTATTATAACCCCCTTTGAAGTGCTCAAGGCAGCATCTTTTCCATTGGCCACTTCAGGACAGCAGGCTACATTGTATGCCCTAACTCGGGTTTGCATTTAGCAAAGGTTAAAACTATCAACATTTATACTGACAGTACGTATGACTTTGGAGTAGTTCATGACTTTGGAATGTAATGGAATCAATGTGTGTGTTGTTTTTTGTTTTTTAATCTCCAATAAAGATAAAATTAAAAATGCTCAATATATTCAGGAGTTTGGGGATGTTATACTTTTACCTGATACATTAGCTATTATTAAGATTCTAGGACATTCTAAACTTGACTTCCTAGAAGCTAAAGGAAATCATCTTGATGACATTTCTACTAAGAGTGTTGCCTTTAAAGGCATTTGCTGCAGTCAATACTCTGTCATGTTCCACAGGTGTTTACTAACCTTATGTTGCTAAACTCCAGGGAATAGATTCTTGGATGTATCACACCTAAAGAAGATACCAAACTCTGACTGGAACTGTCTGCATTCAGAATGTTGGCTTAAATTCCATTCCTGGGAGATCTTGAAATTACAATTAAGTTTGGTGTTAAGTTTTGGTGGGGCTTAACAACTGTGATTCCACTGAGGGCCTGTTGTTTCTTTTTAACACTATAACAGACTTAAAAGTGAAAGTTCAGGGCTGATATTTGCAGAGAATTGGGCAACAGCAATTAATCCAATACCTAAAGCTAAGAACATGAAAATATCAAAGTCAGATTAATGGTTTAAAGGAACATTGAAACAGGCAGTGATATAGAAAATCTCCCTTCTAGATTGTAATATTGTCATCCCCAAAAAACAAAGACAAATCTAGAGTTAGTAAGAAAGGACTTTATTAAAAATTATTAGAAAGAATTACTTGTAAAATGGCAGATGAGGGTGGAAAATAGGGATAGTGCAATAGAAAGAACATTCTGATCATAAGAGCACTAAGTATCTTAAGAGTTAAACAAGACAAATACTGCATGATCTTACAAACGTAAAATCTAAAGAAGTCAGACATGTAGAAGCAGAGAATGGGCTGTAGGGTAAGGAACAGGGGGAGATGTTAGTCAAAGGGTACAAACTTTTACTTATAAACAAATTATGGAGATCTAATGTACAGCATGGTGACTATAGTTAATAATACTATATTATATATTTAAAATTTGTTAATAGAGTATATCTTTAGTGCTCCTATCACAAAAACAACAAAAGGTACCTTTTTGATAGCAATTTTTTATTAGCTTGATTGTGGTAATCATTTCACAATAAATACTTTTATCAATTTATCACATTGTACACCTTATATATATACAATTTTTATTTGTCATTTATACTTCAATAAAGCTAGTATTGGAGGGGGAAGTTAGGCAAGAGTGTTTTTTGTTTTTTTTCTTACAAAGAAGTCAATAAGGTTAGAAAGAACCTTATTGGAGAAGTGAGCTGAAAGAGTGACATCTATCTATCTATCTATCTATCTATCTATCTATCTATCTATCTATAAAGAGCCAGAGTCCATAACGTCCAAAACAACCAAAGGGGCAACCAAACGCCAGGCTTGGGCGCAGCAGGCTCAGGTGGGCAGGGACTGGGCAGTGGGCTGAACTGCTGATCAGCACCTGCCGCAGCTGCTGGCGAGGCCCCGAGAGAGCAGGGTCTGATCCGCAGCCGCCGTGGCAGCTGCTGATCAGCCCTTGCCTCTCTCTCTCTGAGAGGTCAGCAGTTAGCCCACTCGCCAGCAGCGTGGGGCGGCTGCTGATAAGCCCTGCTTCTCTGATCAGGCCCAGAGATAGGCCCCGAGATGCTGACTGGCATAAAAACCGATCAATCAGAACCAAATCTGGGTGTACTGGGTATGTGTCCTGACTAGGAATTGAATTGTGGCCTCATGGTTCGTAGGTTGATGCTCAACCAGTGAGCCACACTGGCTGGGCAGTCTACTGCGTTTTAAAGGGAAACAAAGTCTGCTACCCTGAAGCTGCCCTTTTGCAATATTAATTTAAAGCTGTTTATTAAAAAACATAAAAGACTCAGAAAGAACTTTTGACCCTCCCACTTCCCTGCCCAAGTGATTCTTTATTGTTTAAAGTATTACATATGGTATTACATATGTCTCCTTTTTCTCCCATTGACCTCTTCTCCACCACTCCCACCCCTCCCAGCACATGTTCTCACCCCCCTAGTGTCTGGGTCCATTGGTTATGCATATATGCATGCATACAAGTCCTTTGGTTGATCTCTTACCCCCCTCCCCTACCCCCATGCCTTCCCTCTGAAGTTTGACGTTTGTTTAGTGCCTTTCTGTCTCAGGATCTGTTTTTGTTCATCAGTTTATGTTGTTCATTATATTCTACAAATGAGTGAGATCATGTGATATTTATCTTTCTCTGACTGGCTTATTTCACTTAGCATAATACTCTCCAGATCCATTCATGCTGTTGTAAATGGTAAGAGTTCTTGCTTTTTTACAGCAGCATAATATTCCGTTGTGTAGATGTACCATGGTTTTCTAATCCACTCATCTGCTGATGGGCACTTAGGCTGTTTCCAAATCTTAGCTATGGTAAATTGTGCTATGAACATAGGGGGGCGTATGTCCTTTCTGATTGGTGTTTCTGATTTTTGGGATATATTCCTAAAAGTGGGATTACTGGGTCAAATGGGAGTTCCATTTTTAACTTTTTGAGGAAACTCCATACTGTTTTCCACAGTGGCTCCACCAGTCTGCATTCCCACCAGCAGTGAAGGAGGGTTCCTTTTTCTCCACATCCTTTCCAGCATTTGTTGTTTGTCCATTTGTTGATGATAGCCATTCTGACAGGTGTGAGATGGTATCTCATTGTTGTTTTGATTTGCATCTCTCAGATGATTAGTGACTTTGGTTCCCTATAAATTTTGGAGATTGGGCCCTGTAAGTCCCCACAAAAAAAGGTGTCTATTTAAGTCCTTTGCCAATTCTTTTATTGGATTGTTTATTTTCCTTTTGTTAAGATGTATGAGTTCCCTATAAATTTTGGAGATTGGGCCCTTATCGGACATAACATTGGCAAATATGTTCTCCGATGCAGTGGTTTTTCTTGTTTTGTTGATGGTTTCTTTTGCTGTGCAGAAGCTTTTAATTTTGATGTAGTCCCATTTGTTTATTTTCTCCTTAGTTTCCATTGCCCTAGGAGCTGTATCAGTAAAGATATTG
>NW_005354322.1:208752-210080 GCF_000412655.1 Myotis brandtii
ATTCTTCTAGTATTTTTATGGTTTCCCATCTTATGTTTAAGTCCTTTATCCATTTTGAGTTTATTTTTGTGTATGGTGTAAGTTGGTGGTCTAGTTTCATTTTTTTGCATGTATCTGTCCAATTTTCCCAACACCATTTATTGAAGAGACTCTCTTGACTCAACTGTATGCTCTTTCCTCCTTTATCAAATATTAATTGAGCATAATGGCTTGGGTTGATTTCTGGGTTCTCTGTTCTGTTCCATTAGTCTAGATGTTTGTTCTTGTGCCAGTACCAGGCAGTTTTGAGAACAGTGGCTTTGAAATATAGCTTGATATCTGGTATTGTGATCCTTCCAACTTTGTTCCTCTTTCTCAAGATTGCCGTGGCTATTCGGGGTCTATTTTTATTCCATATGAATTTTTGGAGAATTTGTTCTAGGTCTGTGAAATATGCTGTTGGTATTTTAATGGGGATTGCATTAAATCTATAGATTGCTTTGGGTAATATGGACATTTTAATGATGTTGATTCTACCAATCCATGAACACGGTATATTCTTCCATTTATTTAACGTCTTCTTCTCTCTCTTTTTCAATGTCCTGCTGTTTTCTGGGTACAGGTCTTTTATCTCCTTAGTTAAGTTTATTCCTAGATATCTTAATTTTTTTGGTGCAATGGTAAATGGGATTGCTTTTTTGTTTGTTTTTCTTTCTGTGAGTTCATTACTGGTGTATAAAAAAGTCATAGATTTCTGGGTGTTAATTTTGTATCCTTCTACATTATCAAATTCATTTATTACATCTAGTAGTTTTTTGATGGAGTCTTTAGGGTTTTCTGTGTACAATATCATGTCATCTGCAGATAATGACCGTTTTACTTCTTCTTTTCCAATTTGGATGTGTTTTATTTCTTCTTCTTGTCTGATCACTTCCAGTGCTATATTGACTACCACTTCCAGTACTATATTGAACAGGAGTGGTGAGAGTGGGCATCCCTGTCTTGTTCCTGTTCTGAGGGGAAATGGTTTTAGATTTTGCCCATTGAGTATGATGTTGGCTGTAGGTTTGTCATATGTGAATGCCGCATCCATTTGTGGCTAGGGTTCAAGGTCTGGAGAAGGGGCTGATGCACAAATGGATATACTAGACAAGAAATATAAATTTAGAAATCATGAGGGAGCCAGATGGAGACCTTTCTCTAGTGGAAAGGCTCCCCAAATGCCCGGACCCTTTAGCTTTTTATTTACTAGAATACACATTTTCCCTTTAGCAAAGAAAACAGACATATCAATGGTAAGGTTTGGCAAACAATAAAGGATTATCAGGTTAGAGCCGTGGTCGGCAAAC
>NW_005354322.1:210302-219549 GCF_000412655.1 Myotis brandtii
AATGTACCTACCTATATAGTTTACGTTTAAAAAATTTGGCTCTCAAAAGAAATTTCAATCGTTGTACTGTTGATATTTGGCTCTGTTGACTAATGAGTTTGCCGACCACTGGGCTATGGGATTGCCTTCAGCCATTCAGCCAGCAGCAGGGTGATACAATGCTGATTTTCAGCCTTTGCTGAATATCAAAGTCCATTTGCCTTCTAACGGACTTCTCACATAATTATGCTAACTACTTGTTGGTCTTAGCCTCTGGCATTCATATAATGCTTTTATTATGTTGAGATATCCCTCTATTCCCACTTTCCTGAGAGTTTTTATCAAGAAAAGGTGTTGGATGTGCTCGCTTCAGCAGCACATATACTAAAATTGGAACGATACAGAGAAGATTAGCATGGCCCCTGAGCAAGGATGACATGCAAATTCATGAAGCATTCCATATTTAAAAAGAAAAAGAAAAAGAAAAGGTGTTGAGTCAAATGCTTTTTCTGCATCTATTAATATGATTGTGTGATTTTTGTCTTTCAATTTGTTTATATGATGTTTCACTTTTATTAATTTGCGGATATTGTATTATCCTTGCTTCCCCAGAATAATCCCCACTTAGTCATGGTGTATGATCTTTCTAATGTAATGCTGGATCTCATTTGCTAGGATTTTATTAAGGATTTTAGCATCTATGTTCATCAGAGATATTGGCCTGTAATTCTCTTTCTTTGTGTTGTCCTTATCTGGTTTTGGGATTAGGGTGATGCTGGCTTCATAGAAAGAGCTTGGAAGTGTTCCTTCCTCTTGAATTTTTTGGAATAGTCTGAGGAGGATAGGTTTTAGTTCTTCTTTGAATGTTTGGTAAAACTCCCCTGTGAAGCTGTCTGTCCCAGGGATTTTGTTTGCTGGAAGTTTTTTGATTACTGCTTCAATTTCCTCCATAGTTATCAGCCTATTCAGATTTTTTTTATTTTTCTTGATTGAGTTTTGGAAAGTCATATTTTTCTAGGAATATCTCCATTTCTCCTAGGTTGACTAGTTTGTTGTAATGAGAAAATATTTTTTATTGACTATGTCATTCCCACTAGTTCTTCAACCTGTGGATGAAAAGGGGCTACATACTAAACTTGACAAGCTCAGGGGAGGACTGCATAGCAGCCTTACAAACTCAGAGACCAAAAGTAACCACCTAGGATGACCTGAAATAAAAACTGTTTAACTAAAAGCAGTTCATAGCCGGTAGTTATGTCCTAGGCCAGTATTGTTACCCTAAAAGGCCAATCTTCACCTTAACTGAGCCTATTTGTTGTCTCTTTGCATCTAGGATACCATACCTGATAACATGCCTTCAGAATTACAAAGTAATTTCCTTCCTTACCCACCCACTTCCTCAAAGCACAACACAAGGGCTGAAATTACAAACCCCCTCATTGTTATTGTTATAGTGTAAATTATTGACTGTAACTATACTGTACCCCCCTATGTAAAAAAAATTATGTATCTATCATTTTACTTTTTATCCAATCCCAGAGGTACCCCTACTCCTATTTTGCTTTCTCCTGCCTCCCTAATCTATCACCAATGGATTTCATGTAAACCATTTATGCCTCATCTTTGGGTTGTAATCTACATATATAAAAGGCTAATATGCCATGTAAACCTTTATGCCTCATCTTTGGGTTGTAATCTACATATATAAAAGGCTAATATGCTAAGTGTCCCTCTACCATCGGACAGGTTGCTATGACGAGCACTGACCACAAGGAGGCAGATGCTCAACTCTGGAGTTGCCGAGCTGCAGTGACTTGGCAGCAGCAGTTTTCGGGTGACACACCCTGAAACCAGAAAGGAGGAAGCCCGATTCCTTGTGGAGCCACATGATTCCACCTTCAGCCATGGGTTATGTTTTTGCTGGGGCACTGTTGGCCCTGAATCTGGTTTGTTTCACACTTGAGTTTGCATTCCACACCCTGTACAAAAGCAACTTTTAAGAGTGCCCTCTCTCACTCCAGGACCCCTTAGAGGATGTCAGAGAGCTGGTTTCGGCCTAATCCCCGCATGCCAGGCCAAGGGACCCCACCTGCCTAGGGACCCCGCTCACTCTGCAGACACCCTTTGAGCCACAGTGCCACCCCAGGTATGGCCAGCCAGGGAGAGACCATAAGAGGTTGGCTCCAGGGTGTGTCCAGCCTGTCTCACCCAGTCCCGCCCTGCCAGCCACCTTCTAATTAATTTCCTTTCAATGTGCAAGAATCCGTGCACTGGGTCACTGGTGTATAAAATAAGATTCAAAACTGCCATTTTCCAGAGCATTTTCTCAAACTGCTGAGATTTTGCTTCCCAGCAATTGTTCAGTTTGGCTCAAATGAACTCATAAAAATTATTACAGGTTTGGATGTTTCTTACATTGACAAACTCAACCTGATAAAGCTTGGTGGAAGAGAAGGGAGTTTTAAATTATTTTTCACATTTTAACATTATCCCTCATTTTATTTATTGTGTTATTACAGTCTTTTCCATTAACTTCTAAAGTCTGGTAATCAAGAAACCACATCTTCCATAGTCCCTTCCTGGGTATGGAATTCTGTGCTGAACTTCAGATTCTTTCGAAGAAACTCTGATATGTGCCCCAATTCTCTCTTCATAATCTCTCTAATTAGTGGGGAAAATTTTATTGCAAAACAACAACAAACTAGAACATCGACACACGACTTTCCCCCTTTCTACCAACTTTACAAATATTACCACTATCAGAGATTTCCACCTAAAATTTTTCTCTAGCATAGATATGAATACTGACCACAATTAAACGCATTGTCTGTTAGACCTTGTGCTTTAATTTATGAATTAAATTCATAGTTAGGGGAACAAACCCTAAACAGTTCAGTTTCCTTAATTCTGTAGTTATTCCTCTTTTCCTCCCAGCCTCATTAACAAGGATCGCCATCAGAACAGAAGTTAACATGTCCTGAATGGAAACAAAAGATTTTACTAAAAAAACAATATTTGAGTTAAGTTTTAAAGGACAACTCAGATTTCACAAATGGCAAAGAAGGTGAGAAATAACATTCTAATTAGGGAGGAAAGCAGATACATGACATCTAACTACTTAGTACTTGAAAACAATGATGTCTATATATTGAAATAAAGTTATCTCTAAGGCATTCCTGAGTGACAAAAAACTGGGGGAAAAACAATTTATAGTGTGATTACCTTAATACAAAAATGAACAAAAAATATATATTGCTTTCTGCATTTTTGTTTGTTTGTTTGTTTTTTGTTTGTTTTTTCAATATTTTTATTGATTTCAAGAATAAGAGAGAAGGAGAGAGAGATGGAAACATCAATGATGAGACAGAATCATTGATTGGCTGCCTCCTGCATGCCTCACATTGGGGATCGAGCCCACAACCTGGGCATGTGCCTGACTGGGAATTGAACCTTGTCCTCCTGGTTCATAGGTCAATGCTCAACCACTGAGCCATGCCTGCTGGGCTGTTTTTGTTTTTTTCAATCCTTGCCTGAGTGATGAGGAAAATAAGACATTTTTTGGAGGGATAACAGCAGCCTGACTCTGTACCTAGTTAATTAGTATCACTAATGCACATTCCTGTTAGCCTATAGCAGCGGTTCTCAACCTGTGGGTCGCAACCCCTTGGCGGTCCAACGACCCTTTCACAGGGGTTGCCTAAGACCATCCTGCATATCAAATATTTACATTATGATTCATAACAGTAGCAACATTACAGTTATGAAGTAGCAACGAAAATAATTTTATGGCTGGTTCACAACATGAGGAACTGTATTTAAAGGGCCAGAAGGTTGAGAACCACTGGCCTTTAGTCTAGTCACTGCCCCTTCCTTAATTATCTTAAGGTCTTGCAAGACCTGTTTACCTAAATACTCACATTTTACAGAGGCCATAAACCATGAACCATAAACAACCCCCAGAGGGGGTTATCAGTGCTGATGCCAGGCCAGACCTTTGGGTGTGGTCTCACAGCCTCTATCCCAACACACAGACTTTTTGCAAAGCCCCCGAAAGTCCAGAAGTCTGACCCTTATCTGGGGGACAAAGAAACCAAAAGGTATAAAGAGAAAGTTTCCTTCATATTGGTTTGCTCAGGATTTGGGAACAGGCTCCCCTGAGTCATGGTACTAGTACATTTGGAAATAAATGGCTTTTCCCTGTATTGCCAAGTACTCCTGTGTGTGTATATTTTCTGGTCACCTGGTAAATTCTGTAACATGAGGACATGCATAGAGAGAGAGTAAGGGGGAGAGAGAGAAAGAAACATGGATGTGAGAGAGAAACATCTGTTGTCTTCTGTATATGTCCCAACCAGGGATCAAACCCAAAACCCAGGTATGTGTCCTGACCAGGAATCGAACTGGCTACCTTTTTGGTGGACAGGACAATGCTCAACCAACTGAGCCACTCTAGCTAGGCTATATATTTCTTTGTATATGTATATGTATATGTATATGTATATGTATATGTACACATATATATGTATATGTATATATGTATATGTATCTTAGTATATGTATACATATAAACAAATGCTTGTGAATTGATCTGAAAGAATCTCAGAAAAGGAATATGAAACAAGGTGGCACCAAATAGTGGTTTTGCTTTATCTAATGGTTTGAATATATACAATGTGATAGTGTAGAATTGTGTGTATGTGTGTTTATTATTTGGAATATTAAAAACAACTTGCAGAAAAGAAATAATATAAATATTTAGTAGAAAAAAAGAGCATAGATGGAAAGATTAAGAGACGTCAGGGATGTAGAGAAAATGTTTTTGTATGATTAAGGCTCTCTGAACAAATAAAACTGGAATCTAGGTTAAACACAGTTTGGAAGTTAAAAGATGACTGGATTGAGATTTATTCTCCCTTGGAAGTGTTGGGGATAGTGAGAATAGCACTAGGTGTTAGACCAGTGGGGTCAGACCTAACCTGGGTTCATCAGACTAGGTACTTGAGCTTAGTTAGGAAAGAATTCAGAGCCAAGACTCAAACTATAAAAGAACACTTATTTGGAAAATAACTGAGGTATAAGTAAGTCATAGAAGAAATGGTCTTAGGTAACAAATTGCAGAGGTAAAGGAAGGGCCCTTGGAGTTTAGAAGTAAAAGAGGCAAAGGTGACATACCTGGGGGAGGATGAGTGGTGGGGGGGGAGGGGAGAGCAATCTAGGACCTATGTCCTAAGGGTATTAAGGGTGACATTTTAGGGAATGTCCCAGGGGGAAGATCTCAATAGAATATTCAGTAGCTTTCCAGGTGTGTCCTTTCAGGATTGTGGTCTCTACAGATTGGTTGGTTGGCGCCTGGGCAAGGTGTCAGCCTTGATTATGACGTTGCATGTCTAGTTTTGTTGCTTTTATAGGCCTGGAACTGAAATAGAACTGAGGCCTAGATGTTATCTCTAGAGAGGTAAGGTCACCCTGGGCACAAGGTCCCACCCTACAAGTGTCCTTTGCTTTCTGTCCTGGTGACCTTCTGTACCTGGCCCATTGTCCTTGCTCTGTTCATGTCTGTCTAGCTATCTACCACAGAAGTATGTGTTTACATTGTAAAGAGGAGTAAAATCTGGAATTTAAGAAATTTTCCTGGGTTTGCAAAGTTGTAGGCAACTTTACATTCCAAAGGAAAAGAATATTAAAATCCTTTCTTTTATTTCTCCTTTATAACATGTTTAAGGAGATTAAGTTTATCTTTCTTTCTCAAGACCAGAAGAGGGAAAGAGGTAAATAAACTCCCAAATTAATACTTTGTGGTTCCTCTCCTCTAGTGTAAAAATGCTTGCAGGTTTGTCCATCTGGATCTTATCACATTGCTTGAGAAGGAGCAAGGCAAGGCAAAAGAACAAAGGGGAACTGGTAAGGTTATCACTGTAGGTAATAATATCTCTGATTTCTACTCTAAAAAATTCATGTTTATGTTCAGATAATATGAATATAGATATTAAAAACATACCACTTCACCAATATTTGACTTCATTGAAACTAATAGTACTTTTCTGCTGTCCATATGAGAAACATCCAAACCTGCAGAGAATTTTTATGAGTTTATTTGAGCCAAACTGAGAACAATTATCAGGAAGCAAAATCTCAATGGATTGAGAAAATGCTCTGGAAGATAGTAGTTTTACCACTTATGTTATAGTATATCAGAATTCAAGGGGAAGCCCTTGCCAGTTTGGCTCAGTGGATAGAGCATAGCCTGTGGATCAAAAGGGTTCCAGGTTCAATTCCAGTCAGGAGCACATAGCTTGGTTGCAGGATCCTCCCAGTGAAACAGGAATTTTAGGGGGACATAGGCAGGTTCAGGGAACTTTTAGAATTGGGGTCCATGGAAAAAACAGGGCTACAGACTGGGAGAAGGTATGTTTCCATAGACAAGGGAGCAGCAACAGATGCATCTCCATAACACAAGGAAGCCAAGTGCAGCTACATTTCCATACAACAAGGGAACTGGAAGTAGCCAGAGAGGTCTATATTTACAAAATAAAGGAGGAAGAAAACCCAGAAGGAATGGAAGGACTATGAGGAAGGAGGGCCTCAGGAATCACTATAGTAACCAATTTGAAAAGGAATATTGACCAATCAGAGGGGATATCAGGACACAGGAACTGCAGCCTTTATAAACCACGGAAACAGGAACTCTGTGGGACCTTTTCCTCCTCCCCACGTGTGAGTCCATTCTGTGGGACTCTTTTCCTCTCCCCATGTGGGAGTCTGTACTTGTTCCTCAATAAATATCCATCTTTGCTATACCACCCTCTGTCCATGGATTCATTCTTCAACTCTGGCAGACAAAGAATTCCGGTTCCAGTCCAAAAATTGCATTTCACCAGGCCTGGGCACTGATCGGGTTTTTGCAAGAGGCAACATTGATGTGTTTTTCTCACATCGATGTTTCTCTCTGTCTTTCCCTCTCTCTTCCACTCTCCCTAAAAATTATGAAAAAATATCTTCAGGTGAGGATTAACAAAAACAAAACAAAACAAGAATAGAAGGGGAAGACATAAAGAGGTTACATAAAATTCATTAGTGATAGATTAAGGAAGGTAGAGAAATCTATGTGATTGGATAAAGAGTAAAACAAATAGACACATCTTTTACATAGGTGGGTATAGGATAGTTAACATTTGACAACATAATATTGAGATGCTCTGTGGTCTCAAGGTCTGGTAGGAGATTGTGCCCTGAAAGGTCTGGAAAAAGGATTATTATAGATGCAACAAGACAATGGACAAGTTCAGTTAAGTAAAAGATTGACATTTGTCAATAAAAATACCAGGCTGTGACATGACTACCTACCATGACTCACTTTTAGCTAGAAAGTTTTAATTTCAGATCATTCTATGTGGTTACTTAGGTCTCTGAGTTTTTAAGGCTTTCCATGCAGGCTTCATCTGAGCTTGTCAGGTTAGCATGTGGCCCCTTCTTTGTCCACACTTCTTCCTTTTGGTCATAAATCAATCCAAGGGATGAACTGATGACCAACCTTTTAGTTGGAAAATGCAGTTCCATGGTGCTAGGAAGACTCATTTCTAGGAAGTCTTACTGTCAACATTTGTATTGCTGGACGATGGACCATTGTAGATGACACAAGACTGTAACCTTGAATGAAAGTCAAGGCGGAATGCTTTTCAAAAGTGGAAAGCAAGTAAATGGGGGTCAGTCAGGTCTTATGGAGCTTCATTTATAAAAACACTGGATTATTTCTAACCTATAAGCTATCATGATTCAGGTTTTGCTGGCTGTCCCACTTTTCTACATTTTGCATTTAGTATAACATTTGCTTATAATTTGAAGTCATATTGAGACAGAAAAAAGTTAGGTAGACAGGGGTCGGACTATTGCAGAAGACCAAAGAAAAACCAAGCAACGCTTTTAGAGAAAAGGAGTTACACTGTTTAATACACTGGTGGAATCAGTGGAATAACTTCCAAAATCTGAGTAAAGTAACATGCAGGGGACTTCTCTTTTATATTTTTCTGGGGTCTTTGTCCCACAAATATGGAATATGTTTCCAGTCCTTTTTGCGGGCTTTGCAAGAAGGCCCTCAGGTGATGGGGGTCTCCAGGCCATATCTGATGAAGCATAGGGATTCCAGTAAACACCCAGGGGTCTGCACATGCAGACTTGTTTGGAAAGGTCAAGGAATAATTAGGGGGCACCACCTTTGACACTCCCCTAGGATTCCCCTAAGTCAGAATTCCAATAAAGAGTGTGCCTTCTACACACTTCCCTTTTATGTCCTCCTTACAAACTTTCCAACCAAGTCTTGTGTGCTACCCAATAACTGTATTCATACCACGCATCTATCCTATATAATAAAACCCTAATATGCAAATGGACCGAATTGCAGGACAACTGGTCACTATGATGCGCACTGACCGCCAGAGATCAGTGTACTCCCACAGGGGGAGCACTGCTCAGCCAGAAGCTGGGCTCATGGCTGGTGAGTGCAGTGGAAGTGGTAGGATCCTCTCCTGCCTCTGTGGCAGCGCCAAGGATCCCTCGGGGGACATCCCTGGAGGGGTCCCGGACTGCAAGAGGGCACAGGCTGGGCTGAGGGGACTCCCCCACACCCCCCAGTGCTGCACGAATGTCGTGCACCAGGCCTCTAGTATGTATATAAAAGGCTAGTATGCTAAATGTTTGTCCGACTGGTTGCTATGACGTGCACTGACCACCAGGGGGCAGATGCTCAATGCAGGAGCTGCCAAGCTGCAGTGATTTGATGGTGGTGGTTCTCAGGTGACGCACCGCAAAACCAGAGAGGAGGGAGCTGATTCCTTGTGCGGCCGTGCGATTCCACCTTTGGCCCTGGGCTATGTTGTTGCTGGGGCACTGTTGGCCCCGAATCTGGTTTGCTGCACACTTGAGTTTGTGTTCCACACCCTGTACTACAGCAACTTTGCAGAGTGCCCACTCGCACTCTGGGACCCCTCTGGGATGTCAGAGAGCCGGTTCTGGCCTGATCCCTGCAGTTATCCCCATTAGGATGAGGTCAACAATACACACAATAAGCAAGTGAAACCTTCAGAATGCCAAATATCATTAATTTCTAAAACTAAAGCAGGATGGTAGAGTGGTGAGTAGTTTGTTTTAAATATGATGGCCAAGAGAGCCCTTTTCAAAAAAATATTTTTATTGATTTTAGAGAGGAAGGGAGAGGGAGAGAGAGATTGAAACATCAATGATGAGAGAGAATCATTGATCGGCTGCCTCCTGC
>NW_005354322.1:219576-225134 GCF_000412655.1 Myotis brandtii
CCTGCAACCTAGGTATGTGCCCTTGACTGGAATCAAATCAGGGACCCTTCAGTCCATATGCCAATGCTCTATCCACTGAGCCAAACCAGCTAGGCAATAGAGTCCTTTTCAAGGAGTAGCATTTGAACTGATATCTGAATCAGATAAGTGAGTGAGCTGTGGAGGCTAAAAAAAATATTAATACCTTTTTCTCTCCACTTTCTAAGTTCTCCTAGTTGGGTTAATAATCAAATTAACAGGAGAAAATAAAAATTTGAATACATATGCATGAACAATTCACATAAGAATGAAAAATTCCAATATTGCATATTTTGAGGGTTAAAAAAATATGAATACTTCTCCCCCCTCCTTCTAACTTCAGGCTGGGCTGATAACCAAATTAACAGAGACAGTGTAACATGGCAAAAATCAAAGTTTAATATATGGACATGGAAAATTCACATAGACATTATAAATCCATGGAAATTCCAAAGACAGTGAGGCAACATTGGGTATATAAGAAATTTTGGACAAAGAAAAGGGGAGGGGGGACATGGTATTGGATTTCAGAAGTGGGAATGTGTGATATATGGGTAGTTGAGGAAGAGCTAAAAAGCCATACTAGGTGACATGGCAGGAAAATCCTTGACATGTTACTAAAAAACAATGGGACACAGGGGTTATCTAGCTAACAGTCATCTGCCTGAAGCCCTCTTGTTTACCATGCTTAATTCAAATTAGGCTAAAGCAACATCTTAAGATTTTTTTTTTCCTAAAGCAGGTTTCTGTCTGAATCTCTTGGGCAGAAAAGAAAAGATGATCAAAGGTTTTGCAGTCTATTTTGCTTCTTTTTTTAAGAAAAATATTTTATTGATTTCAGAGAGGAAGAGAGAGAGAGATAGGAACATCAATGATGAGAGAGAATAAAATCATTGATCTGCTGCCTCATGCGTGCCCCACAATGGGGATCGAACCCACAATCTAGGCATGTGCCCTGACCGGGAATCGAACAGTGACCTCCTGGTTCATAGGTTGACGACTGAGTCACACCAGTTGGGTGTATTTTGTTTCTTAATAAACAGCTTAAAATCAATATCCTCAAAACCAAAAGGCAGCTTCAAGTAGCAGAATTTTGGTACCTTTGATGTCAGGTGATGCCCAGGAAGGTCAAGGGAGATCTCAAACCAATCCAGGTTCTTGTCACAGAAAAATCTTCTGGCGACTCACAATTGCCTAGCCTGCCCCTCTTCTCTGGTCAGCAGAACTGCCTTATTTGATAAACTATTCTACATTGGGATTGCCAAGGGCTATGTCCTTTAAGTCAGGTCTGCTGGAGAATACCTGTTCAATAGTTGCAACACAGGAATGCAAGATGTTTTGGTTCTCAGGGGCCACTTCCAGAGTTAAGGTAGCCACGGTTAGTGTTTGGCATACGTTTAGCGTGAGCTTAGGGGAATCTAAGAGAAGGGCCTGGTATTTAGTAAGTCTTCTTCCCATTAGCCAATGGTGGTTTTTTTTGTGTGCCTCAAGGACAATTTGAACCTGATGTGGAGTTTGGACTTCTGAAGACTGGCCTAAGGTCACCTTAGTGACTTCTTCCATTAATAAGGCAGTGGCTGCTCCTGCTAGTAGGCACACTAGCCATCTAGTTGCCACAGAGTCTAATTGTTTTTGAGAAGTAAGACACTGACCTAGATATGTTGCCTAGCTTTTGGGTTAACACTCCTAAGAAAATCCTTTGTTTTTCTGAAACATACAGAATAAACAGCTTTTCTAGGTCAGGGAGACCCAAGGCTGGGACCTTGATTAGGGGAAATTTGTGGGCCTTGAAGACTCAGTTTAATCCCTGGTTCTATTCTAATTGTTCAGAATCAGGTCCTTTGCCACATAAAGGGGATTAGTTATCAGCTCAGACGCAGGGATTCAGATTTGACAGGAATCTGTCATTTTTAAAAAGGTTTTTTATTGTACTCTTTTGTTTTTGTCTGAGGGGTCTGCAAGATTTAGAATAGCCTTTGTGTGTGTGTGCCTGTGTGTCTGAGAGAGGGGTCTTTGGGTTAGGTGGTAGCCTAAATATTTGACCAATGAGAAGGAAATCTGAGCCTTATTGAGAGACTTTTGGTACTTTTTCCACCCAGAAAATTAAGGATTGATAGTGTTGTCGTCAGAGTCCTGTTTGATGGGACTACAGATCAAAATGTCATCAATATATTGAATTATGGTTTTATGCAGTAATCCCTGGTTCTATTCTAATTGTTCAGAATCAGGTCCTTTGCCACATAAAGGGGATTAGTTATCAGCTCAGACGCAGGGATTCAGATTTGACAGGAGTCTGTCATTTTTAAAAAGGTTTTTTATTGTATTCTTTTGTTTTTGTCTGGGGGGTCTGCAAGATTTAGAATAGCCTTTTGTGTGTGTGTCTGTGTGTGTGCCTGTGTGTGTGAGAGAAGGGTCTTTGGGTTAGGTGGTAGCCTAAATATTTGACCGATGAGAAGGAAATCTGAGCCTTATTGAGAGACTTTTGGTACTTTTTCCATCCAGAAAATTAAGGATTGATAGTGTTGTCGTCAGAGTCCTATTTGATGGGACTACAGATCAAAATGTCATCAATATATTGAATTATGGTTTTATGCAGTAGCTCTAGTTCCAGGAGACTGTTTACAAGTACTTATACAATGATATGAGGACAGTCTCAGAACCCTGAAGAATGGATGGTCCAAGTATATTGAGCTGATACATGAGTGTCAGGATCCATCCATTCAAAGGCAAACAGAAACTGACTGACTATCTGGATGAAGTGGGATGCAAAAACATGCATCCTTGAGATCTAGCACCTTAAACCATTTGGCATCATGGGGAACTTGAGATAAGAGAATGTATGTCTTGGGCACAATGGGGTAAGTGGGAATCAAAGCCTCCTTAATGTCTTGTAAATTTAGAAGCATACAATACTCTCTATCTTAGTGTTGTTTTTTTTGTTTTTGTTTTCCAGGCAGAATAGGAGTATTTTAAGGGGATTGACAAGGAACTTGTGAGTGAAGGGTTTTAGTCCTCTATGGGCCTCTGGTCTCAGAGTGTATTGTCATTTATTGGGATATATAGACATTTTTTTTTAGTTTAATTCGTACAGTGGGTACCTGGGTACCTCTCCCAGGCATTCCCTTGTCCCTGATTATTAGGTTGATAGCTAACTGTATATGGGCTGGGATAAAGTCAAATGGAGGGTTGGCTGAGTCTTGGTTAGAGACTAATATAACTATGGAATGGCCATCCCTCTGGGTTAAACTAAGAAGTTGAATATTAGTAGCTAGGGCCATCACTAAATTCCAATAGAGGGAGAAGGACATTCTGATATTACCAGAAATTATTGAGAAACTAAGCAATCTTGAAGGCATCTGCTGAGAAGTAGGATAAAATATTTTCTTTTAGGCTGCCCCTGTAATGGTACAAGCCAAGGTTCTCAAGGGTGGCACGTGTCTTATTAAGACTGAGTAGGTGGTTCCTGTGTCAATTTAAAACATTAACATGTTTTACCTGTTACATCAAGAGTCACCCAGGTTTCTTCCATAGTCACCAAATGTTTTTCATGTGGAGGCACCAGGAATAGACATAGCATATCTTATATGAATATCTTTTCTCTGGGTCTTAGTATAGAACTGTTAAGGCTTGTATGTAAGGGATTTCTGTCCATTTTTCCTGACATTTGCAGAAGCAATCTAATTGAAGGATGTTATTATAATTTAAGGTCCCATATTCAGGCCATCTTTCCTTGTTTCTAATTCATATTGGGCCATGCCATATTGTAGAAAAAATTGAGATGTATGTATTTGTTTGTTTGTTTTAAGCCACCTAATTTGATGTCCTTTCATTGGCTAGAAGGTAGCCTACAGACTTTCTCATAAATCCTGGAGAAATGGAATGAACATTTATGTGATCTGCTGGAGGCCGGTTCATACTTGTTGCTTGACACTGTCGCTGCAGGGAAGAAACCTCTGCACAGCATATATTCCAAGGGACCTGGCATATATGGCATAATGTTCTTAATAGGGTTGCTCCCCTTCTTAGTGCTATGTGTTCTAACCAGGGCCACCTCCCTGAGAAAGGCTGTTTCCCCAGGTGGGGATGTTTCCCTAGAGTTAGGGATTAATGGGACTAAGGAAGGGAATAAATCAGTAAAACCCCCTAGTGTTACAGAAATACCATGTACTACTTATGAAGAACTTAGACTAAGACTGTTGACAATAAATTTGGGACTTGCTAGGCCCACATCCCAGGGGTCTACCACCCACCAGAAAAGCACCAAAGCCTATGCCCCTGAAAACCCGCCGACACAGGGCAGTCCCAAGGAAGACCACCAGCAAGGCTAAAAGGACATAACCTTTACTTGGGATAATCTCATATCAGTACAATATTTTTATGTGCTGTATTGGAGAATTTCTTGCATTTTAAATTTTACTAGTATTGTGCTTCATTATTTTATAAATTAACAACTTCATTGCATTTTTTTTTTTTTTTTGTAAATCACTTTACAAGCATTATTACTAAGTTGCTCATCTGGTAGAATACTGGATCACAAGCCTTTTCACCCCTTCTGTCTCACTCCTCATCATCCACCAAAGGAATTTTCTCAGTATAAATTCTACATGTACAAGAATCCACACACCCATAAAAAAATATGGGAAAGTTTATTTTGGCTGAGGATTCTTAAGGGAAAATAGCATCAACATTGGAGTCAATGCCTTGGGAAGAGGCCCACTGGTTACAGAATCTTGTGAATATACAATGAAAGAGCATAATGCAGCTGGTTTCAATTTCCTTTGGAGGATATGGCCTGTTGGCCTGTTTTTGAAGAACTTTGAATTCCTTAAACAACTGATTAAACTTTCATGTGTAATGTATGTTTAGTTCCTAAAACCTCTTTCCTCTTGCTGTGTGTTTAATTATCTTCAAACAATTGACTGTAAAAATGGAAGAGCTACCACTCCCCTGGAAAAATTTTCTATTAGATCCTAACTTCAGATTCCACTGTTCCACAAAGTAGAATGAATTAAATTCAGCTCCTAATCTTACTTTTGGAAAATACTCAGCATGTTCTTGTTTGCTTCTCTCTTATTTTAAGGATTATCCTCACCTCTTAGATATCCTCACAATGCAGGAAAAATACATCAGTATCATTCCTCTTCTCCCTGAAGTCTTTAACAAGGTCAAGTCAGGCACACTAACACACTAAAAGGAAAAACAAAGCAACTTAAATAATGGTTTCTATCCTGATTGTCTTGGTGTCTATTTTATTTGGAGGTTGTTGTTGTTTTTAATTTTTATTGTTCAGATTATTACAGATGTCCCTCTTTTATACCCCCATAGCTCCCCTCCACACAGTTCCCACCCCTTCCCAGGCCTTCACCCTCCCACTGTCCTCGTCCATAGGTGTACGATTTTTGTCCAGTCTCTTCCCGCACCCCACACCCCCTTCCCCCCAAGAATTGTCAGTCCACTCCCATTCTATGCCCCTGATTCTATTATATTCACCAGTCTATTCTGTTCATCAGATTATTTATTCACTTGATTTTTAGATTCAC
>NW_005354322.1:226751-258220 GCF_000412655.1 Myotis brandtii
CTTGAGTGTGTCTCTTATGGATGTGAAGAGTTGTACTCTGGTATGGTCTCACACTGACCACTGGGTGCACTGGCTCTTGGATCTCCAAGGAGGTGCAAAGTCAGCCATTGCTGGGGCCACCCAGCAGGAGCTACAGAGAGATCTGAAGATTCCTCCTCTTTGTATCAGGTTTGAAAGTGCCCAGACGAAGCCCAGCTGTGAAGCAAGGCAGGCTGGTGCTGCTGCTGCCTGATAGGTCTTAGGCTGCGAAAGGACAGGCCATTCATATGCAAAAGCCACTGCTTACAGCTTGGGTGGGGCTGTAAATTGGGTGGGGCAGGGTCTCAGGGAATCACCAGGATGGAGCAAACAGCAATGGCTGCCAGTCAGCCCTGCACCAGAGAGGTCCCAGTGTCCCCGCGCAGGAACAATGATCACTGCGAGCATCTCTGAAAGAAAGCCGCCCTCGCGTTCCTGTCCCGATGCCAGACTGTTCAGTTTCTCCCCATATGTGTCTTGGTCCTCTAGAGTCTCTCCCAGAACTGGAGTTCAGAGCAATGAGGAGCTTGTATCTCCTGATTAAAACAGCGGCACACCCGGGTGCCAGCCTCTTCCGCACCTCTGCACCTCCTACCAGTCTCAATGTGCTTTCTTCATCTCTCTAGTTGTGGAACTTCCACTCAGCCAGCTTTCCCGCGGTTCTGGATAATATTTGTTATGCCTTTTAGTTGTAATTTTGATGTGGTTGTGAGAGGCAGCAAGTATAGGTGTTTACCTATGTTGCTATCTTGGTTCTCTTGTATTTTATTTAGAGTTTTGATAAGAATACTGAAGTAATATTTTACAAACAACTTCATGTTTAACAAATAATCTTTGATATGTTCAAAATACTGTTGTTGGCCAGATGGTGGATGTTTTGGATTGGAAAAAGTTGACTCTAATTAAAAACAACAAACAAAGTCACAAGTGACCAAGTCACCTATGCCTGATATCTTCTTTAAAAATTATAAAGGGCAAATGAAAAATCTTGTATCTTTACTATAATTTTTATTGATTTTGTTTATATGTATGATCTGTTTGATATCTTTGTTTATAGATGCTACTATACTACTACAACTATTAAGATATTTAATAATTTAATAAACAATTAAATAGTAGTGTTATTGGTGAAAGTGAAGTTCTTGGAGTGCCACAAGGAAAAGAATTTCCCGTGGTCCCCACAGGAGGATGAGGTTTTATGGAAAGCTTTATTGACTATGTAAAATTAAGTTGGTTCCCCTCCAAGGTCCCCTCTCTCTCCCTCTCTCTATGGAAGAAGTCCAATCATGTCTTCAGCAGGGTCAGAATTAAGGCCACTTCCCAGAATTCCTGTTCCATTGTAAAGTCTAGACCAGTCCATCATCTGGCTAGCTTAGCTTGTGTTTCCAGCTACAGTTCATTGGGTGTGGGGTTCACACAGCCATAGGCCATACATCTGCTTAAGGCCACATGACTATGGAGATTAAACAGGTGAGCACACGGGCAAGTACTGGTCACAGAGCAAGAGGGAGCAAGAGTACACGAGAGAGGGAATTCTTTGGGTGTTTTAATTTCCAAGATTTTGAGGACTGAGGACTTGCATTGAGTCCACCCCTAGACAATCCATTGTTCTCCAAGCTAGACTGACAGGCAAGTACCTTTCCTATGTCACCCTGACTTCACTGAGCATGCACCCATTTCCCCCTTTGTTTGATCCCTTCCCCCAGTTATCTGTAGGGAATGGACCAGTGGTTCCCTGGGGAGCTTGAAACTGTAGTTTCCTGGTGAAGCTGCCCAGGTGAACATGCTTATAAAGTCTGGCCTCCCCTTTGCTCTTTTCCTATTAATATTAGTAATAATAATGATCACAATAGCATAGCCTTTAAATACGTTTAATAAGCAATGTAATACTTTACAGAAAATAAACATGAAAGTGGATGGTTTTGCCAGAGAGATCTATTAAATATTCTAAAAAATTTGATGTTAAAAGTGATATTCTCTTTAGGTCCAGTAGGAGGAGGTAAAACCTAAGGAATTTTAAAGAAAGCAGCAGGGAAGAAACATCAAAAGTTAAGCAGAAACCCAGAGTTTAAGATTACTTTTCTCTCCAAACACCTTTGTTGGAAATATTCCAAGTCTTATAGAAGTTTAAAGTTTTGCTTTTTAGGTTAGGTGTTTTCTGACCATTCTGAATAAAAATATTTGAATTTTTTGTCTGGGGAAGAATTGTTGTGGCCAAGCATATGTGAGATAAATGGACTAAGAGAAACTACACAGTATCACTTCTCTTCCCTTCTCTGTCTCTCACACAACTCACAACCTGGGGAGAATTAATCCCCTCTCTGCCCTACAGATGTGAGAAGGAACCATAGATCTATTTTAATTTTGCTCCTTTTCTTTTCAGAAAGAAAGTATCACCTTTGATCGTTAGGTGGCATCAAAGAACAATATAATATGCTCAGATGAAAACATGCAAAAGAAAGGAGGAAACTAAATAGGTTCTGCAATAAACTATCTTTGCTTAATTAGGCAGGCAGATACTATGTATCTGTATTAAAATAATATTAAACAGAGTTTTAAAAATTTCCTGAAAGATAACCTGACAATTATTAAAAATCTTAACAAAATACTTGTTATAAATTCTACAGTTAAATATATAACTTTATTATATGAATTATTTTATCTTTGCTAAAACATAAGAATTCCCAATTTTATCATCAATGGATTAGTTATTGGACATTTAAGGTCATTAATAAATTTAGGTGTTAGACATCAAAACACATAAATAAATTTGTTGTCTACCTCATGTCCTCATTTGTTCTATGTCAAGGCTATGGGGTAGGGATCAATAGACAAGTCAATAAAAATCTATCAATTTATGGCCAAGTGTATTTCAAGTACTACAGGTTGTTGATGATACAGTTATGTCTATCTTTGCCCTCAAAGAATTCACAATTGAGAGAGGGGTGACATCAATGTAAATAGAAAATTAAAATACAGTGCTGATAAAAATACAATATCCATCAGTGCAGGGCTTATGTTCAAGTAACCTTCATGAATTTAATGGCCCAACAGTGCAAGAATAGTGATGCTGTTATTTCAGATGTGCCACAGAGAAGCCACTAAGTGCTTCCATTAACTGGAAAGGTGAGTACAGTACATTAAGATATATTGAGAGGGGAGGAAGGAGAGGAAGGGAGCATCCTCATTTAACTTTTATTACATTATATTGTTATAATTTTATTTTTATCAGCTATTGTTATTAATCTCTTAATCTTTTACTGTGCCTAATTTATAAATTAAACTTTATCATAGATATGTATACATAAAAAGAGGGACACTTGTTCTATTGAAAAGGGAGAGAAAGAGCAAAGGAAATTGTAGAGGAATGAATTTGCAGATTTGCTGGCAGGAGTAATGAGGGCAGCATTGAAGTAACGAAGTGGAATGTAGAAAATATATTCCTTTCTGTGAGAAACATTCACGAGCCAGTTAAGTCTGGAGCACAGAAATACACCATGGCATCAATGTGCATGCCTTTGTGGTTTTCTTCTGTAGGGGTCAATAGTCCAATATTGGAATAGATAACCCAGGCCAGGGGTGTCTATGGTGAAACTGTTCTATTCTGTGCTGTTCAGTTCAGCAGCCACCAGTTACACAGGGCTTTCAGCACTTGAAATGTGGCTAGTGTAATGAAATTTTCAATATCAATTTATTTTAATCACTTAACATTTAAGTTTAAATAACCACACGTGGCTGGAGGCTACTTCATTACACAGCGCAGACTGAGAACTGGGATTTTGCAATTCAGCTTGAAGAGACACTAGCTAGGAAACATGTACCTCCAGGTGAAATCCTGATTTCAAATAGAGTATTAGAGTGCATTCATTTAAGAAGCTGATAGTAAAGTAAACTATATTTAACATGGAATTATAATGCATGGAGCAGCAATCTTTAAATTGATAGGTACATCCTTGGAGGCTCATGAAGACGTTTCAAGTGCTATGAGACACAGGTTTACTTAAGGAATCAGCCCTGGCTGGTGCAGCTCAGTTGGTTGGAATATAGTCCCATACATGGAAAGGTTGCAGGTTCAATCCCAAGTGAGGGTGCATAGAAAAGGCAACTGTTCAATATTTCTCTCTCACATCAATGTTTTCCTCTCTTTCCCTCTTCCTTTCTCTCTAAAAAATCAATAAAAATATATCCTTAGGTGAGGCTTTTAAAAAAAAAAAAGGGCAATCGATCCATGTTTCTTACATCAGTGTCGCTCTCTCTTTTTCTCTCTCCTTTCCCCTCTCTCTAAAATCAGTGAGTATGTCCTGTCTGTGGGTGAGGATTAAAAAAAAATCAATTTACAGATACTCAGCTTTCAAACATACTCTTCTCTAAACTGTTGTACTGAGAACACGTGGTGGAGGTACCATGTTGTTCTTCTTTTCTCATCTACTCTTCCACAGTAAGAGTCTCATCAATTAAAGGTAAATAAAGGCATACCCCTACTCAATCCAAATCTAACCATGGTACATTTCTCTAAATTGGAAAAAAACAACAACAAAAAACTTTGGAGTGCAAACAAAGGATTAATTCAAGCTACAGGTGTGGACAAAACCTCCTTTAACCAAGGCACCATGAAAATTACCATCCTTATAATTGTTGTTATTTTGCTCAATTATGTAAAAACTAGAGGCCTGATACACAAAATTCATGCACCATGGGGGTGTCCCTCAGCCCAGCCTGCACCCTCTCTATTCTGGGATCCCTCTCACAATCCGGGACTGCTGGCTCCCAACCACTTGCCTGCCTGCCTGCCTGCCTGCTTAATTGCCGCTAAACACTTCTGCCTGCCAGCCTGATCGCCCCCTAACCACACCCCTTCCAGCCCTATTGACCCAACTGCCCTCTCCTGCCAGCCTGGTCACTCCCAACAGCCCTCCCCTGCAGGCCTGGTCCCCCCCAGTTGTCCACCCTTGGCCAGCCTGGACCCCCAACTGCCCTCCTCTGCTGGCCTGGTCACCCACAACTGCTCTCCCCCGCTGGCCTTCTTGTGGTGGCCATCTTGTGACCTCATGGGGATGGCTATATTTGACCACAGGGGGGCAGCCAACTTGTGTGAGGGCATGACAGTCAGTTTGCATATGACTTCTTTATTATATAGGATAACTCAAATTATAGTTATATCTTAATACCTAGAAAAGCATTTAGTAGTTTAAAAAATACTATATTTCAATATAGAAATATATTTCTATCATACTCTAGAAAAGGTATAAAACAAATGGTTGTGTTCTTATACAGAAAAGTATATTTTATCAAGATAAAAATATTGAAAAACCAACCAAAGCAGAAGAGAATTTTTCTGAATTGATTAACCTTTCCTCAGAGAATTTCACAAAAACTAGAAAGAGAAATGAAAACTTAAAAGTAACAAAAGGTAATATCCTTCCTTTAGGTAAATTCTCATATTTATACAATGAGATGATGTAAATAATTTAGAAACTTTCTCAAAATAAGATTCCATAGACTAATTAAAGTGTAATTTTATAATTTTAATATTCTTCATTGGAAATTCTTCCTTTTTTTAAAAAATATATTTTTATTGATTTCAGAAAGGAAGGGAAAGGGAGAGAGAGATAGAAACATCAATGATGAGAATCATTGACTGGCTGCTTCCTGCATGCCCCCCACTGGGGATCAAGCCAGCAACCCAGATATGTGTCCTGACCTGACTGGGAGTTAAATTGGGATCTCCTGGTTCATAGGTCGATGCCCAACCACTGAGTCACACCAGCTGGGCAGAAATTCTTCCTTTTAGATAATTCAACCCTTCTTGATTGCTTAAATGTACATATTTTTTTCTGTCTTTGTCACTCTTCTTCATAACTACTTTGGTCTTCTGGAATCAATCTGTCCTAAAAACATACGTGACCAATAAATAATTATTTTTAGTTGTCTCAGGGTTTGAGCCCTCTGAGATTTCAACAGAATGCTTCCTGCTCAGAAACGTGATCTGTGGTTTCCTAAGGTCTATTTTCCTTCTGTCTATGGCCATCCTTGTCAACAGATAATTTTCTTAGAGCCATTATTTGTTCTCTCATATTTCACAGGAAATATCACATATTAAACAGTACAGGTTTTGAATAAGTGAATCTTAATTACAAAAGAAATATACAAAATAAATGATTTGAATATAACACTTTACATATCATTTAAAACTATGTGTTTTATCCTATTTCATAACACAACAATCTGATATAAGGCAAATTGAGATCTGGAGACATAAGACCACATCCCACACTGAGGTAAGTAAGCTTAATTTTAAGGTTAATTGGGAAATAGGAAGAATAATGCTAGTAATAGTATCATTGGAACATATCCCCAAACATCTTAAACTTCTCTTTTTATATACATATAATTAAATGGTAACAAGACAAGAAGAAATTGTGTAATGAGGAAATGTTATGCCTCTACAATAGAAGGTTTATTTGAAAGAGAATTATTTGATCTAAGTTAAAAACATATATGGCAAAAAAAAAAAACCTGCTTCCTTACTATCTTGACGCTGTTTCGAAACCTTATTTATTACACAAAAATTATATTGACATTTATAATTTACCTTCAATCATTAAGTACATTAGGAAGGATTAAAATATCTTGCAAACATCATTTTAGACTGCTCGTTTAAAGCTTAAGATTCAAAAGATTTTTAGAATTTCAGATAGTACTTCCTCAGGAATACATGCTAAAGATATTAAGAGAATAACAAGAATGTAGATTAGTTGTTAAATTGGAATCTATGTACTTAAACCAATGTGTGAATCTTCAATATCTTAAAGCAAAAGAAAACTGTTCTTCCAGAATGTTGCCTTTTTTAAAATCACTAAAGTTAGATCAAGGTATACAGTTTTATTCTGACACTTAAGTTCATTGTAAATAGACATTTAAGTTCACTGTAAAGATAAAAAATGCATTATGAGTCAAAATCACTCTTCTCATGTTATGTATATTTTCTTCCTGTTATATTAGCTTTATTTTCAATGTAGTTTGTAGTATTAGTTTCCTTTTATTGGTATTGCATGTACTATCTATTCTATCCAATAAATGAGTTATGATAAAAAAAGAGAATTATTCGGATTTACTGTATTATATGTAGGAATTTGCTATAATACAGATGATTTCGAGAGAAGTTGCCATTCTGCCTTATTGAAGACTATAATATACAGGTTGAATCACAAAATGTCAGGTTGAAGAGGAATTATAAAGGACTTCTAGATCAATCTTTTGTATGCCTGGTATGCTTCCTCAACATCTCCTCTGAAAGATAACTAATATAGGTTTGAACACATTATTGGAGGGATATTATCTCAACATTAAAAGTTTATTTACTTGAATCAAAAATACAATCTATACTTTTATATATTTAAAATACATCATAACATTACAAGATATTCAATTATGTATTCTCAATTTTTTAAACATTGAGCACCTACTGGGAGTAAGAAAATCAAAGGATAAAAAAGTTTGAGGATTTTTAAGTAAAATTCAGTAAAAATGAATCTCAAGTTAGAACCAAGTTCTAATTATATTACAGAAACTCTCTTTCATTATGTGCTACTTTATACTTTTCTTCAGAACTACCTTTGTTCACCCTTTTCCAACTGTGATACAATGAGGATTATAATACATTTCATAGGAAACACATTTAGTTCTTTGAAATCATATTTAGTGCATGTGGTAAATGGAATTTTAAAAACAAATCTAGTGTGATGATAGATTTATTTTCTTGACTTTTAAATCATTTAATGTGGTGTTTTACATGTCATATTTGTTAACGTCTATCTTTTATATATATGTATTCATTCAACAATTATGTACTGCCAGTTATGTTAGGCAAGTGCAGTTCCTCCCTATCAAGAACTTTAGGTCCTGGAAAAAAGTAAGTGACCAATGTAGTGAGATAAGTGTTGAGATAAGAAAAGGCACATGGGTTTGAGAATCCAGAGGTGAGTCACCTGACAAGCATTAGGGATCGTGAAAGGTTTACGTGTTTGGGCAAGAGAGAGACATTTTTATATTTAAGCTTCAGAAACATCATTGAAACTGCAGTATGAAAAAGTAAAGTCCAATAGGAGGTTATACCAACAGATGGACAGAGATGGAGTTGGTGTGAAGTTTATTGAAGGGAATGGAGAAGAGGTTGATTTGCAAATGGCTAAAAGGGTAGATTTGATGGAACTTGTATTTAACTAGAGGTAGGGATTACTGAAAAGTGACAAATCAAAGATGACACCTTGGCCTAGACCCCTGGTTACTGGTGACATTTATTCTTAAGAATAGTATTATAAAGGCTACAGTTTTGCTAACCTAACTGATTTAAAAAAAAAACAAAAACCTGCCTTATTTTCTGCCTTAAATTCCCATTTATTTAACCGGCATATCATGTTATATTAAGATGTAATTCCTCTTATTTAAAATAAGTAACTTAATGTTTGACAGGCTAGGTCCCAGGACACCTCAAACTCTGTTGAATGTTTTTCAGCAGTGACCAGGGAATTCAGAGGAAGCAAGAGGGGTGCATTCATTTCTAAGAAGAAGTCTAGAGAAATTAACAAACCAAATGACTACAGTATGCTTTTGACCAGTGCAGTTGTGTTGGCTCTGAGAAAAAAGAAAAGTTGCTATTGCAAATACAGTCATTATTTGTCATAGTAGTGTTAGCACCAACGCTGAATATCTGGGTCAAATCCTGGCTCTGCAACTTTCTTTCCTGCCGTGGACAAATAGTTTAACCTCTCTTATACTCAGGCTCCACACCTATGAACTAGAGATAATTTTATAGGATGTGTGTAGAGATTAAAAGGGGTAATTTATAAAAAAGTGTTTGGAATTTCATTCAATAAACATTCATGTTTATTATAACAAACAATCTAATGTTTTTTGGGGGGGTGCATGGAAGAGGGTACGAAATAATTATAAAAATCTTGGAGATTTTCTTAATAAAATTTCTGATGGAATTTATATATATGCAAAAGGAAAGTGATGAATACCAGTATAATCTCCATGTTTATATAGACCATAAATATGTCATAAATATTATACACACATGTACATTATATACATATATGTAAATATATACATATAGGTACAAATAAGTCTAAATTACTTGAATCTAAAGCCTAATACTGACAGTATTATAGAGAGATAACATTTACCTCCTCAACATAACTCCATAAATATATATGTACCTACCCATGTAACTGTCTACTAAGTTTTGTTCTTAATTATACTCTGTTCATCAAACTTTCTTGGTATTCTAACTGGAAATATATTCCCTGTCTCCTATACCAGTGATGGCGAACCTATGACGCGTGTCAGAGGTGACACGCGAACTCATTTTTTTGGTTGATTTTTCTTTGTTAAATGGCATTTAAATATATAAAATAAATATCAAAAATATAAATCTTTGTTTTACTATGGTTGAAAATATCAAAAAATTTCTATATGTACCGAACCGGTTTGGCTCAGTGGATAGAGCGTCGGCCTGCGGACTGAAGGGTCCCGGGTTCGATTCCGGTCAAGGGCATGTACCTGGGTTGCGGGCACATCCCCAGTAGGGGGCGTGCAAGAGGCAGCTGATCGATCTCTCTCATCGATGTTTCTAACTCTCTGTCCCTCTCCTTCTCTATAAAAAAATCAATAAAATATTAAAAAAAAAATTTCTATATGTGACATGGCACCAGAGTTAAGTTAGGGTTTTTCAAAATGCTGGCACACGGAGCTCAAAAGGTTTGCCATCACTGTCCTATACAGTGGCACTATCTCTTGGAATGCTAATCTTTTTCTACTCTTATTACAGGTAATATTGTGCTTATTTATCTCCATTTATATACTGTAGTCTAAAGATAAGGCCTATATTTTAAAGTGTCTTTTTATAATCTATATCATCTAGTATAATATTTTGCACACTCTAGATTATTAATAAATATTTTTTAATAGATGAGTAAATGACACTTTATTGGTTGGGTTTAGTGCAGCCTCACCTAGGGCCAGGCAGTTAACACCAAAGGAAATGAAGTAGGCTAAGTGTACATTAAAAGGATCTGGTGGTAAGTGTGTGAAATGAAGGTGCAAACCTTGTCTAAAGCACATACTCACAGCTCAGCTCTGCCAACACAGCCCTATAGGAGTGCAAGCCCAGTCTTAAGTTATCTGATTTATCAAGAGAAGCTAGAATCCCTGAATTATGTAAGAAAATTTTTAAATGTTGCCAACATTTGAATGTCTCGGGCCAAATAAAATATTCAGCTTTGGGACACCAGTTGGCCATCTCAGATACTATAAAGTACATTGAGTAAGCCAGACACTCTAAGGTTTAACTTTCCTATTTCTCTTTCTTCTCTTTCTTCTCTAAGACTCCTACTCCTGGTGATTTTTTTCTTATTAATTTAATTTAATTTAATTTAATTATCTCACTTATTTAATTCTATTCTACTCATATTTTGGGGTTTGGTCCCAAAGCACAAGCAAGCCTATTTAGGAATGTCATCACCATTTATCTATTCACAAAACCAAATACCTGGTATACTAACAGGTGGTCATGGAAGGGAAACTTGAGAATGAATGCTCAAGGGATCAAGGAAGATTTTGTATCATTGATTAAAGTGGAAGATAAAGCACAGTACAAATTTCATCTGGTTAGTAAAGTGATAGGGTAGATTTCAATTCCATGAGCCCCATGATGAGATCAGGACAAAAAATACATTTTTAGATGGAATAACTAAGTTCCAAAGCAAAAACTTGGTAAAACTGATTTCTGATTGAGATTGTCAGGAACCTCAATAACTGCTGTTTTTATGTCACCCATTTACTGGTTAGGCATTTACTGGTTAAGGATGATCTATGGTTGCTAATTACAAATTTCCACTATATTTACCAACTGTATTTGTTTTATGAATATTACAGTTAGATTTTACTTTTAGAATTACACTTTTGAAATGGAAGTGACTGTTTTTCTCATTATCTTAATTAATTCATGTCCAACTATATATATAAAAGCCTAAGCATCCATCCAACCATTTGACCGCCTGACAGGTAGCTATGATGAGCAATGACCACCAGGGGGCAGACACTCAACACAGGAGCTGCCGAGCTGCGGTGACTTGGCAGCTGCGGTTCTCAGGTGATGCTCCCGGAACCAGAGAGGAGGCAGCCTGATTCTGGGGTGCGTCAAGAACCGCCCTCTCACAATCCAGGACCCCCTTGGGGGATGTCAGAGAGCCAGTTTCAGCCCAATCCCCATAGGTCAGGCCGAGGGACCCCACCAGTGCACGAATCTGTGCACTGGGCCTCTAGTCTACACTAATAAAAGATAAAGATGCTAATTGACCATACCTTCACTACGCACATCAGCTAATCAGAAGAGTATGCAAATTAACCCAACAAAGATAGCCGATAAATTTGCATACTGCAGGCGGGGCAGGACAGCACAATCGGCCGCCAGCCCCGCCGCCATCCGGGCCTGCCATGTGCTACCCGGGGCAGAGGGGCGGGTGGCAGCATCTGCGATCCAGCACGTGATCCGGGCCTGCCATCTGCGACCCGGGGAGGCGGGGCAGGCACCGCAGGATCAGGCCTGCCATCTGCCACCTGGGGAGCGGGCCTAAACCAGCAGGTAGTTATCTCCCGAGGGGTCCTAGACTGTGAGAGGGCACAGGTCGGGCTGAGGGACACCCTCCCCCCCGCCAGTGCACAAATGTTTGCACACTGGGCCTCTAGTATTCATATAAAAGGACATAACATTATTATTAATTTTCTATTATGATAACTATTTTCATGTGCCTCTATTTCTTTGCCATATGTTAAATCATTACATATAATTTCTTTCTTAGCTTAGTTTGGCCTCAAGTCCTGAGAAAGATAAGTATTAATAAACTTGCCAAATTATATTCTTAAATGTAAGAGCTTGCTTAACAATATTAGTGGATTAGTAGTAGAATTGAATTCTATTAGGATATGTGATTTGATTAAATAATTTATAGTTATTTTCTCTCCAATATTTTGAGATTCAAAATGTAAAGAACACATGTGAATTATTTACAGTTTTCATTTAGATGAAAAGATAGATAATTTATATTTTAGGTCCAAAGAATAGTTTGTTCTTTTTCGTGTAAACATTTAATTTTGGCTGAAGAAAGATACTGACACTGGAGACCTTGTGTCCCTGAAATATGGCTAGCAAAGAATTTCCTGGTTCCAAGTCTACCTTTAAATAATTGCCAGGGAGTTCAGAATATTTCTAGGAAGTTCATTGTCTTCCTCTTCCATGTACTTTATCTGTGACATCTTAATTTCCCAATGCATCATTTTAACTGTTTTTATTATTTCAAATTATGATGAATTATGCCAAGAACATAAACCATTTCATCATCATTTATCTTTGTTTCAATATTTTTTTAAAACTCGCATAATTTTATAAAGAACTATCTATATACTTAACACGTTTAGAGATCATTAAGCAATTAATGTACCCCTGAATTGTGCACATCAAAAAACTAATTTTAATCAATGTAGGTAGCAGAAGTCAGAAAGACTTCTTAAAATAAGCTAACCCCATAAAGTATAGCATATCAGTGTAATGCATAACCTTTATAGAAAATCTATTTATTGGCTAAATACTATGAGTCAGGCACTTTTTTTGTTTTGTTCTGGTTTTAAATTTTTAACGTTGAAAGTGTTACATATGTTCCCTTCCCCTCTCCCCCCATGAACCCCTTCTTATCCCCTCCCCTTCGCATCAATCTTGGTGATTGTATCAAAACTTCATGTTGAATTCTTTTTACTGTATTATTTTCTTCCAAGTACAAACAACATGCTTTCTCTGCTCCCCAAGATATCATTTACACAAGCCTGCTGAATTTGTCCAAATTTCCTTGCCACTAATGATGTCAGAAGGGGAGAACTGAATAAAAATAAAAAGCACTGAAACCAAATGATTCTAAGTGTCCCTAACATTTATTAGCTAAAACCCAACAGTCAGAAGACACCACTTTCTGTCATGTGCTGTAGTTGGCCTCTTTTGAAATCAGATTACTCATACCCCACTGTATCTAGGTAGATGTAAGGTCTTAGCATCTTTGCCTCAAAGTTCCTAATAGAAACCAAAAATCAACTAGCACGTTAGTATTTTTCTCACCTTTAACAGATATGCTTTCACATCATTTTGAAACACAGTTCAACACTTCTTTAATCTGAACTTTACCAGTCAAGATTTTGCTAAGATTTTGCAAAACTAAACACATTTTTAGCAGTGATGAAGGAAAGGAAAAATGTTCATATAATATTTTATATTAAGAACAACTTTACTATCTTGCCTAAATACGAAGCATGATGTAAACTGAGGTCTATTTTATTTCAGATCTCTTTTTTTTTAATGTTACTTCTCTCACATAAAGGTAAGCATTTTCAATAGTTTGGGAAAGAGAACCACAAAGACAGAGATGGGAGAAAACTAAGGTAAGTTTGAGAAATAACAATAGGTGAGTTGAATGAAGTAAAGGTTATGTTAAGGAGAATATTGTGAGAATTGATTGGAATGATGATTTTGGTCTTATTCCTTATGTGAATAATTAATACTAAGATGTTTGGGCACAATTAACCAGGTGCCATGTAACCAACAAAGTGGAAACTTGGGAAGATAAAAGAACCAAAACGTAAAAGTTTCAGTGCCCAATGTAGAAAATGAAGTTGCATCAATTGTGCCGAAATCACCAATCTAAATCAATTATCTGTTAATCCACAACATCCCATATAACTGCATTCATTCTGTTCCCTCGGTTCCAACTTTTAAATATTCTGTGTATTGTCTAGACACCATTGCAATATTCTCTCTTTGAATTAATACCTGTTCTATCTTAGCCCTAGTAGATTGGAGGATTTGGTCCGCCATTTGCTCTCCAAGATTGCAAGCTACCCTAATTAATTGCCTTGGATAGGAAATTGAATAACGAATGCAACAGTATGCTTTAACTTTAGTTAAACCAGCGTGCTTACGTGCTTATTTATTTTTGTTATCTCTGACCACATGCTTTTTTCCCTCCCCCACAGGTTTGCAGGAAGGCAGCAAACATGAGAGTGTTTTTGGTTTTTCTGTTATTGCTTTTCAGCAGGGCTTCTAGTTTTCCTCAGAATGGTTCTGTGTGCCCCGCTGACTCATTATATAACTTATCCAGTTGCTTTACCTACTTTAACCATACACTGAACTGGTCTCAAGCACAGGTATGTATTCATGTTTTCACTTATAATTTTCAGTCCTTCCCCTCATTGCTTTGGTTCTTTCGGACCACTTACTTATAACACCAAATTTTGGAGGTGGAATTGTGCACAATACAAAACTCAAGATTACTTTTCTTTCCTTTCCTTTCCCAGGATATATGCCAACAACATGGGCTCCATCTTACCACCATCCAAAACTTTAATGAGGCCTCTGCTATTGCTGCTTTGGTAAAAAACTACCAACAGCAGGAAAATATCTGGATTAAATTAGAAAAACAAAGTCAGGTATTGCTAAATTATTTTTCTAAAAAAGGGACTATGTATATAGTTAGTAGGGCCTGCTAATCAACATAGACACATATCCTCTTGGTCTCTTGGTTTTCACAACTTTTCCCAATTTCAAGAAATTGAAAAAATTATTAACTTCCATATTAAATTTCCACATTAAAAAAGAATTAACAAACTCACAATTTGTGGAGAGTCTGCATTCCCCAATCGTGTAAAACTTGGCATCTTAGCAATCCAGGTGCATCTGTTAGGTTCCTGAGTTTTTTCTAAGAAAAGTACAATGAATGTACAATGTTTTGTATTGTGTGAGTTTATGAATACTACTTCTGTAAGGAGAATTAGCATCATCTCTATAAAATTTGCCAGAAAACTTACTTTGTTTTAAAAGTTAAAGAATATCCTATAAACTATATTAATAACCTCTAATCTATTTCTTTTGCTTATGCAACATAATTTATTGCTATATCATATGAATATAATGTAGAATACTATTTCTATGATACTATTATATAAAATTGTTGCTATTGTAATATTATAGCCAGAATATTCTTCAGAATACTCAACTTAAGGGATCCAAATAGGAGTACTGGGACATTAAATCTTTATAAACAGTCAATTTTGTTAAAAATATATTTTTGACCTTCTTTTCTCAGGGACTGTGATTTCAATGTTTTAATTGTTTTTTTTAGTCATAAACTCATTCATTAAAAAATAATGTAGTAGTTGAATCTATCCACATAGTAATTGACATCTATTAGCTAGTTACTATTTTTTATTAGCAGAATTATAATTTCTCTCAATTATGAGATTATATAACCTATACATCACACCATATCCTGGAAAGGTAAAGTTCCATATCATGACTTACAAATTCTAAAAGCTCTTGCTCTGTGGTCTATACCACATTTGTATTATAACATATCCAAGGAATACTCTATGTTTTGGTAACTCTTAAATTGTTAACAATACCTTTTCTATTTTTTTTTTATTTTTTATTTTTTTTACTGGGGATTCATCATTTTATTTCAGAATAGCCAGTGGAAAATTATTCACCAACCTGGAAATGGACAATATAACCCACTGAAGGACCAGGAAGTCATTGTAAAACAAAATGTTTGTGTAGAACTTATAGCAACAGAAGGTGAGAGCATGTGATAATCTGAAATTAAAAAAAAATTCTTCTTAATTATTTGCACAGGTTTTTCTCAAAATTTCCAAGGTGATATAATTGATAAGTCAAAAAAGAAAGGTTTCTTTATCAAATGTGTTTTGGAAATACTATATTCTATAAACTTTCTCTTGGAAATTTATAAGACAGATTAGTGAATTAAAGGCTCTGAAAGCTATTGCATTAAAATAAAAAGCTTTGAACAACACCAACTGTATTTGGTCTTCAAACACCAAATGTATTTAATCATAGATTTTTTTTCACCCTTACTTGGCAACATTTTGCAAAGTAGTATTTGGTTTGCAAAATACAGATTCAGATTTACCAATTGAGTATTGCAGAGAAAAATATAAATAACTTCCTCAAGATTTTTGGAAAACCACCAATTGTCACACAGTTTTAATCTATTTTATGCAGAATTCTTAAAGTGGAATAATACTGACTGCCAAGAAAGAAGGCCCTTCTTCTGTCAAACCTTGTAAGTGTCTCATTCAACCTTCTTGGAATTTGGAGAAAACCTCATCTTAAACTATTATTCCCATAATTATAAGAATAAGAATGCATTTCTTGGTGAAGGCAGTATATAAACACTCTTTTAGTGATTTGTTTTTATAGAGTTGAGAAGCCACAGTTTTTTAAAATCAAAGCACTTCATGAGCAATGTTTCTTATGAGATTAAAAGCCAGAAAGTAAGAAAAACAAGCATGCCTCCAGGGCACTTAAAGTTTCAAGTTAAAGAAGCTAAGTATAGTAAAAGTATTCTTGTGTAATAAAGAAGTACTCAAAAAACTAAATTCAGAGAACTTATTATTATATTTCTACATATATAAGGAGATATATTGACTTCTGTATCTGGTCCTAAGCAGGGTTCTAGGCATTAAGATTAAGACAAAAATTATTCTTGCTCATGTTCTAATGGAGTAGCCAGAAAATAAACAAGCAAATAAACATATACTATGATAACCAGATTATAAATAACATGTAAATATGTGTTATCTACCTTAAAACTAGTTGCCCCCTTTACCAATAAATGCAATTGCAGTCATAATCTATGCATCCTTGTTTGCTACAATGAATCACATATAAATGAAATATCAGGTTATCGAGCTACTGATTGATTCATCAGCATAGTTAATTGAGAGACTTTGCATCTGTGCTTGAGCAGGGTTTACATTGTGTAAATCCTCAAACTTCCACTTTTAAATAGCTCTCTGAATTCCTTTTGAAAATATTCCTTTCCTCCATTGTGTGCAGTCTTAGTGTGACAGTTTATGCACATACCTGGTTTTCCACATTGGAAGCTCAAAGAATCAGATCCTTATTCTCAAAGCCCACTTGACCCAAGTTTAACAATCGAATGCTCACTCCTAGAATTGTGAATCTTAACATAAAAGAGAAGACTAATTTTGATTTTTTTGGTTCAGCTTCTGTATACAGTTCATATTATATCAGTTCAATGTCCTTGCTGTTCTATCTTCTACCCATCAAAGCTATCTTGATCATTTAATATTAAATACTACTTTACTTCTGAATCTTCCTCTCTAGTAACCTTTTGCTCAATAGTCAGAGCTGATTTCAAGGGTATGAAACCAAAACCCTGAAAACTCCTGGTGTTTGAAAAGTCTCTGACTCCCTAGTTCTATAACAAAGATAGGGACATTTATATGGAAAGAGAGAAATGATGACTATAGACCTATAATGAAATAAAATGGTGAAATTTCAAATTAGGCACTAATCTAGTCTTTCTCTGACTGCATTGGTGGTGTTAATTCACCAGTACCACCAAGTAATAAATAACCTTATGTTACCCAGGATCTCCCATAAATCCATACAATTCACAAATCCGCAGAATCCAGCCACTTTCCTCTGCTACTAACCTTTTGAAATCTCTTGTTCACCAAATTCTAGGTATTGTATATCCATCTCCAGCATAATCCTAATCTCATCTAGGTAACCTAATTTGAAAAACAAAAACAAAACATTTATTGAGTACAGAAAAATAATTTATATTTTAGTAGGAGATTTAAAATTTCCTAGCAAAATTCAAGATTTAAAACAGCCCTGGCTGGTGTGGCTCAGTTGATTAAGCGTCATCCCATACACCAAAAGGTCATAGGTTCAATTTCCCATCAGGCCACATGCTTGGGTTATTGGCTGGATCTCCAGTAGGGGCTGTGCAGGAGGCAGCTGATCAATGTTTCTCTCTCTCTCTCCCTTTCTCTGTCTCTCTCTCTCCATAAGGATTATTTATTTATTATATAACTCTTTATTTGCATAATAAGTTTGAGAGTATTAAATATTTTTAGTAGTAGTTCAAATATTTCTATATTTACAGGCCCTATCATTCAGAATTTTTGCTGAACCAGAGTAAAGTCACAAAATTAAGCAAAGTAACTGAAAGTAATGAAAAAAATAAGGACAATAGGTTAACCAAATATGATGGTGGAAAGAGAGAAAAACACACAAGTAAGGAAGATAAAAAATCAAAGGAAACACTTTCCACAAATGTAAGTTCATGGCACATTTTATTCCTTCCTTTTATTCTCCTTTGTATATTTCCCTCTTTTCTCTAATAGCTCTTCCTAGACTTCATTTTTGGAATTATTCTTTCTTATTTCTCCTAATATTGGTATACAAGATAATCAAACCCAAACGGTTTGTGGTCCCCATAAACTTAACTTGTAACTGATTAAAATGTGGTAAATTATGAATAAAACTGAAAATCTTGAATCGCTACTCTTTGAGAAATTTTGATAACTTCTTTGAGTAAAATACTTTCATATTTTAAAATCTCATTATATTGTCATATTCACCATATTAGTTTCTATATGCCAAGAGATTGACAATTTCTTAAGTCATATTTATTTTTAAAACCCCTTTATGCAAATGTATGATTTGGTGCTGTAATACCAATAATATTAAAAAACACTTAAGGAATTTATTTCTATGACTAGAGGCTCAGTGCATGAAATTCATGCAGGGGGGGGCGTCCCTCAGCCCAGCCTGCACCCTCTCCAATCCTGGACCCCTCGGGGGAGGTCCGACTCCTGGGATGAGGCCTAAATTGGCAGTCCGACATCCCTCTTGCAATCTGGGACTGCTGGCTCCTAACCACTCACTTGCCTGCCTGCCTGATTGCCCCTAACTATCTCTGCCTGCCTGCCTGATTGCCCCTAACTGCCTCTGCATGCCGGCCTGATCACCACTAACTGCCCCCCTGGCAGCCTGGTCGCCCCTTAACTGCCCCCCTGCCTGCCTGACCACCTCCTAACTGCCCCCCTGCCGTCCTGCATGGTCGCTCCCTACATGCCCCCTTGCCAGCCTGGTTGCCCCTTAACTGCTCCCCTGCTGGCCTGTTTGCCCCCTAACTGCCTCTCTGCCTGCAGGGTCACCCCCTAACTGCCCCCCTGCCGGCCTCCCTGGTCACCCCCTAACTGCCTCCCTGCTGGTCTGGTTGCCCCCGAACTGTCTGGAAGGAAGTCGGAGGTCCGGAAGATGTCTGGTTGACCTGGTCTAATTAGCATATTACCTTTTTATTAGTATAGATAATTATCATTCTCCAAGGTAAATTTATTTTAGTCAATAAAAAAGAACTTTAGTATTCTAATCAAATGATGCCTTCAGCCTAGGGTTTTACTATTTCTCTCATAATTTTCCTTTTGTTTATTTCTTTTGTTTCCAGAATCATTCATCAAAGAAAAGCTTGACACCATTTCTGATGGTTTCCCTCATATTCACCTCATTCCTTATTTCCTTGTTTCCCAAAAGCAAGAGCCCAAAACAAGATCTGCAAACTTAGCTTGCTTAAAAAGATTCTCAAACTTAGCTTACTTAGAAAGAATGTCTGAATCACTGTAAAATGTCTCAGGACCTTAGTTTCAGAAACTTTAAAGAATCTTTGATTTTATCCTACTAGTGAGTTAATGAGATAGTCTCCCACAGTTTCAGGGATACCAACACAAGACAGGAGTCTCCTGAACACAAGACAAAGGCCTGTTTTACCCACAGCAGTCACAGCCCAGTATCAGTGTTTGCACTGGTTCCCAGTCCCAGCTTTGACGGGGCTGTGTGAAGAAGGTTAGGGGACATCTGCATATGCAGGAGGTTGTTTTATAGTGGAGGAACTCCAAATTTAGGGAACTCAATTTTTTTATAATGAGCAATAAGCATACCTGATCTTTCCCCTGGAGAAAGCCATAATCTTTATTATAACTGGACAGTAAAGAAGCCTGTCTTTATTCTGAAGGGAGACAGTACCTCTATCCTCCTAGGATGTTTGCTATAAAAACACCTTTGAAAAGATAGTACAGAACCAAGGCAACCAGTGCTTCTCTACTCACAGAACATGCAGAAAAGCAATAGACCCGTAGAGAGACTGTCTCTCAATGGGTGTTCACATGCTTTTGGAACCATTTCTAAACCAACCATTCTGATTTCTCCTTATTTTTAATCAGTCCTTATTTTTAAATTTATATTTTCTCTGCCAGAATGAAATCTGGATTTTAATAGTGGTTAATAAAGATATTTAGAGATAGTGGTTTGTTAGGCATATAGCCCAGGTTCTCAACCTTTTTTTAACAATATAAAGTTTAAAAAGAAGAAAGGCAATATAAAGGAATAGTGGTGCTTTTGTTTGTTTGCTTTTCTTTTTTAAGAGAAGAGAAATTGACTCATGAAAAAAAAATCATTGTCCTTATATTTGTATTATAAGATTATATTCTACATTACCTTCTCCCAAAATTGTGAACATAACATTAAAATAAACGTTTGTAAGCAAGTACTGTGCTGAAAAGAAATTACTGCTTAGTAAGTTTAAGTAACATATACAGTCACAATTTCAATATAAAGTTCATGCATATCATAAGTTGTATGTAATTGATAATTTAGACAAAGAGTACTCCAAATTACTTGGTTTTTATCAGATTAAATACTGTAATATAGAAATTTATTTGTTATTTCTTTTCTGAGTAAAAGAAACACTTCTAATTTATATCATAAAATAGAAACTGTTTAGGTTTTAAGTATCATTATTTCAAAGAACTCTGGGAAACTGTTTAACCTTTCTGATTTAGACAAGGGCACTTTTAGGACTGGTATTGAATACACTACAGAAGAGGCATTGTATTGCAGATGATGATGCTTCGCTCATCATGAGTGACTTATCTTAATACTATTCCAAGATTACACAACAGCTTTAGGACAAATGAAATGTTCTTGACCCCTGTCTTTAATGTTGCCTCAAATAGAGATAATGCTGATTATTTTGACTTCCTGTCTTGTCTTAAAAATTAGTAACTCAGAATTAAATATTAAGAGTGAAACAAAGCAAAATAAGTAGATATTACAAGCAGAAATTTTAAAAATAAGGAAGCTAGTTGTGAGAACTGGGTGTGAGGCCAAAAGACATTCTAGAGTCTTGAGGTTTGGATGCTTAGGATATTTCCCCTGGGATTTTGGAAAAATAATTTTGCTATGGAAATATGAATTTTTAAAACCCATTACAGTAATCTTCATTTTATTAACTCAATGAATAATAAAACATAAGATTATAATAAAACATTTATTTTTAAATTTCAGAGACAATAAGTCCTGAAAAAAAAGAAACACCATACAAAGAAATTTTGTGAAATGTGGAGATCTAAATGTTGAAACCTTCTCAATGGCAAAAGGCAAATGGCATTTTTGAAAACATGTCTATAAAGTTAATGAATGACAAAAGAAATATATTTGTGGTAGGCAGTTAGACATATATGAGCAGAGTAAGGACCATGGGCCAAGTAGAAAAGGTTGCCAGGGTGGAACACCCTCTGTGCTTAGCAATGGGCAATTGTAGGTGGGACTGTGCCCCTAGGCAGCCGTGGTCGGCAAACTGCGGCTCATGAGCCACATGCGGCTCTTTGGCCTCTTGAGTGTGGCTCTTCCTAAGCCTTAGGAAGAACCATAATTAAGTTAATAACAATGTACCTACCTATATAGTTTAAGTTTAAAAAATTTGGCTCTCAAAAGAAATTTCAATCATTGTACTGTTGATATTTGGCTCTGTTGACTAATGAGTTTGCCGACCACTGCTAGGGTAATCTTTCCTCTCCTAGCATATCACTGGTCATGCAGTTTAGGCCCCCTGACTTTTCCTCCCTAGAGATAACATCTAGGCCTCAGTTGCATTTCAGCTCTAGGTCCAGAAAAGCAGCAAAACCAGACAAGTGACTGCGATGACTACCTCAGGACCAACTGCACTGACTAATGACCACCTACCCTGGCACCGACCAATCAGTGGAGACCATGACCCTAAAAAGACACACCTGGAAAGCTGCTGAATATTCTACTGAGATCTTCCCCTGGGACTTCCCCTAAAATCTTTATCCTTAAAACCCTTAGGACAGAGGACCCAGCAACTCTCCCTCCCAGGAGCACACCCTTGCCTTTCTCTCCCCTTCTCTTTCCCCATTGCCCCAGGTGTATCTCCTTTTCCTTCCTAATTTCAAAGCTCACAGGCCCTACCTTTGTCTCTATAACTTGTTTCCTAAGCCCATTTCTTTTACAAGTTACTTGTTTTACCTCTTTGGTTTTCTTTCTTTCTTTTTTTAAATGTATTTTTATTGATTTCAGAGAGGAAAGGAGAGGGAAAGAGATACTGGTAGAAATATCAATGATGAGAGAGAAATCATTGATTGGCTGCCTCCTGCATACCCCCCACTGGGGATCGAGCCTGCATGTGCCCCAGACTGGAATCGAACCTGGGACCCCCCAGTCCCCAGGCTGAAGCTCCATTCACTGAGCCAAACCAGCTACAGCACCTCTGTGGTTTTCTAAATAAATGTTCTCTTATAGTTTGAGTCTTGGCTTTGAATTCTTTCCTAGCCAGACTCAGGTTCCAAGGTTGCTGAACCCAGTCTGGTTTGACCCAACCAATTTAACACCTGCTGTTGTTCCCACTGCTATCAACATATTTGTGATTAATAAAAATCTACAAAAGTTTCAAAGCATTTTCCAGGAAGAAAACAAAGAAATAACTCAAAAAAATAGATGTATCCAATATGCATTTGAAAAATGGCTAACCTTGTTTATAATTGATGAAATGCAACTCAATATTAATGAGATACAACTTTTTGCCCATCAAATTATGAACTTACACAAAGACATAAAACCAAAAATTAGATGAAAAATATTTGATATAAAATTGCAGGCCAAACAGGAACTATCAAACATTAATTCTGCTGTTATAGGTTGGAAACTTTTCTTGAAAGGTATATGCAACTATGAATCAAAGATCAGAATTGTTTATACTATTTGCCTCAAGAATTTCCAAGTCCTCTTCTAGGAATGTACACAAAGGACATTGCTAGAGAGTACACAGTAAAATTTATGTACACATGCACATGTTACAGCCATATGTACACTATAATAACAAAAAACAAATGAATAACAAACAGAAAATAATATGAATACCCCTTTAAGGGTGGCTAAATAAATTGAAACCTATCAATAAGTGAAAATATTGTGCAGACATTTATGAAACTATATAGAACTGTTTTTGTTTATTTGCTTGCTTTTTATTCATGGCCCATAGAGCCTTAAAAGAGAGACGGGGAGTGAAAAATGCCAATATTCCATAATGGAGGGGAACTATTCCGTCCAAAGAAGTACACATCTATCTATTTTACATTTTGAGATTTTCAGACCAGAGTCAATTGCTTAATATGTGTTATACATTACTAATTTTTAAAAATGAGAGTGTGAGAAATGATGACATAACCAAAAATTTTAAAAAATGCTGACTACAAAATAAATGTAATACATTATACACAGACACTCATATATATATAAACGTATAAGAGCTAAAGACACATTTTTACTAATGGTTGGTTATCTTTGGGTGGTTGATAAATACATTTTTTTCCTCCTTTAGTTTTAAAAACTTTATAAAAATTTAAATAATCACTAAACTCAATCTACAACTGTTCTACAATAGGTGAAAACATGTGGTTCAAGCCCTATACCTCACTTTATAAGTTAAATGTCAGAACCTTATAAAACTGATTTTAATGCTTCAATAATGTACTTGATTATTAAAATTAAACAATAACACACAGAAATGTAATAAAGCCATGTTTTATACTATTACCTAGGGCACAGAAAATCTTTTGGGGTATATTACAAAAAGAAAAACAAAGCACAGTGCTTAAGCATTGGGTGTGTGAAATAAAATGGTCTGGTCAAATTCCAACTTAGCTGATATGTGTCCTAACCTGGGGAAATTGTTCAATTCTTGTAAGTCTTCGTTTCTTCATCCTTAACCTTGGAATAAAGGTTCATCCTTAACCTTGAAAAACACACACACACACACACACACACACACACGCACACACACAAAACTATATACTTCCTTGGGTTGTCATGTGAAAAATCCTTATAATGAGAAGATCCTTGAAAAGTGCTACCATCGTGTCTGAATGCCTGGCATATTAAAAGTGCCCAACAAATGTCAGCTCTTTCTACTATTGGAAAAGTCTGATTGTCTTAGAGGATTGGCACAATAATAAAGGGTGCATTGAAATGAATACCCTTCCCTGTCTCCTCAGAAGGGTGCCTAGAAACAAGGGAACCTAGAGGCCAAAAATACAGGGAGTGAATTGTTGGACGAGGGAAGGACCTAACTCCTGTATCCTTCTTGGAGAGCTTCTGGCACAGGAAGAGGAAGGTCCTAGAAGTACATGGGCTGAAATAATCCATGACAATCCTGATTTGAAATAGGAGGAAGTCAGGGCATTCAGAAAAGAGTTGGGGTGGGGAGCTGGGCCAGGGTGAAAAGCTTCACCTCAAGGCTCAAGGTGAACATGTCAGCCTTTTAGGCTTCTGCCTTCCTCAAGAATTTCAATTCTGAAGATCAAGTCCATATTCATTTTTGTACCCCATGGACTTCTGTGTTCTGCTTGCTACCTTCCATCCCAACTACATCACTCACCATTCTCTTATTAACACAATGCAGTCACTTCAAACCACTGACATAAGTCACCTCCAAGTCTATTTCCCCTCCCCTCTTCTCACACTTCTTCAGGGCACACTCTTCTACTTACCTTGCAAAATTCCTTTTCTAGTCTTTTCATGTTGAGAATAACACGTCCTCTTCTGTGCCTCCAAAATTCTTGTATTACTAGACAATCAGAGTACTTTCAAAATATAAAATTAATGTATTGACTCATTTCCCAAATGGAATTATTTTGGAGCTTTAATTTTATGCCTCCACATACTTGCCATTAGCCCTTCTCTCATCTGTAAAATTCCTCTCTCTTCTCAAGTTTCTAAATCTTACCCAAATATTAATAGTCACTTCTAATTCCTGGCTACTTCATCTGATCATATTCGGTTTTTTTGTATTTCTTTTGTTCTTGAGTTATATCAATCACTTAGAAATTAAATCCTGAAATAACTTCTACTTCTTAATATTTTATGACTTTTCATGTGGCTCGGTGAAATCTTTTCTACCATACTACACCCTTCATTGCTTTCATTTTTTTAATTTTTTAAATATTTTTGTTGATTTCAGAGAGGAAGGGAGAGGGAGAGAGATAGAAACATCAATGATAAGAGAGAATCATTGAGCGGCTGCTTCCTGCACATCCCATACTGGGGATTGAGCTCACAACCCAGGCATGTGCCCTGACCAGGAATCGAACGGTGACCTCCCGGTTCATAGATCGACACTCAACCACTGAGCCATGCTGGCTGGGCAGTCCTTCATTGCTTCAAATCACCAGCCATGTTCAAAAAATTTCTATCCTGCTACCTCCTCTTCATCATTTAGTTCAGTGCTATCTCTCTACTGAGACACTCCAGCTCCACAGCCTCCTCAGAGTCCCTTTTGCTGTCTATAAACATTCAGAGATTCAGGTGGTTTGATTGAGCAGGGTGATTTCTTTCCTGGGTTCTTGTTCAGATGGGTTCAAAGAATGAAGCCACGGACAAAAGGTAGGTGGAAAATACAGAAACTTTATTGCGAGCAAACACTACCTCTAAAACCTTAATTCTAAATTCTAATCCTAAGGCTCTGTCCCTCCTGGACGGACAGCGGGCCCCTAAGAAGGGTGACCGCTGCTTTCTTTGTCTTCAGACATTAAATAGGCTGGAGACCCTCCTTTTCTGCTGTGGGACCTGAGCCCTGTAATCAGCTCCCGGGACCCCCACATCCGCACTTCTCCTCGTTTGGTCATCTTATCTGTTTAAGGTGGAGTCACTTTTGATTTATCTTATGGTTTTCTCCCAGTTGTGCTGGCAGAGAAAGCCTTATCTCATAGCTCTCCCAGCTACTTAAGACAAGGCTACTTTTGGTCTAACTTAAGGTCACTTTAATTGCTCAGGCCAGAGATACCCGTGTCTGTCCTTGGTTTATGGCTGTTTTAATTGCTCAGGCCAGAAATGTTTCCATCTGCCTGTGGCATTGCTCTGTCCTCTGTACAAGTAAGATAAGACCCTGGCGTCTTCAAGTCTCCATCTATGTATTCCTCCCCAGTGGACCCCCCCCTCATTCCTAAAACTCCCTAAACCTGCTTATTTTATCCCTAAAACTCCTTTCACCAGTAACCCCTTTCATCTCCTTTACTTCCAAGAAAGTCAGAAATTTAAACCTAATCTCCCCAGATAAAACTAGCCTGGTTTTAACTCCCAGGAGTGGGAGGGAGGTGCCCATTCTCTGTTGCTCCCTAGAGGTGAGAAGGAGAAATTATCATTTTACTTCTAGTTCCACTTCCAGTTTCACTCAGGTGCCTCTTACCTTGAAGGTATTCTAGACTTTGGCTTCTTCCTTGTCTCACTGATCTCATCTACTGTCCTTCAGGATTTCTATTGCAATCATGGCTCATAGGTTTGCTCTGCTTTCTGTCTCCAAATCTGTCCTGATCTGGAGCTATATCAGTGCCCACACAAATCGTCCAATCAAACTCCACACTTCTTTTATTTAACCCCCCCCCCCGCCCTCCACTTGACTAGTTAGCCTCTAATTGCCATTATCAAGAAATTCTTTATCTTAAAAAATGTTAATGCCAAAATTTTTCTTTCTACTCTACTATTTATTTTGAGGCACGTCAGTACTTCCATAGGAGTGTCAAGCATTATTAGCTATTAAATATTAATTAAGCAATGAAGAAACATTTTATTATTGATACTGTTGTAATTATTAAAAGGAAAAAAGATCAGAAGACTGTGGTTGGATAATGCTAGATTTGTAAAATTGCATATCTGAAAGTCTGCAGACTTTGGCAGAAATATTGTGATGTTGGTCTTTAGCAATGCTATGATATTTTTTACCCTACTAGTTCCTTTTACTCTCATACTATCCCTTGGTGGCTTAATTCAGTTCATACTAGGCATTCTCCACTTTCTAGGATTTTACTTCCTCCAGCATTTTTCAAAAGATATAATAACTTGCATACCTTTAGTCTCCTGTTCAGTGAAATATACATGGTATATTAAAAGAAGCACAGGTTCTGATGGAACATGCAACTCACCATTTATTTGTTAGCTGATATATGACTTTATATGAAAATTAATTCACTTAACTTATGGAAGGTTTCTTTTCTCCTTATCTATATTATAGGAAATAATGTCTTCTTTCCCTACATTATACGGTTCTTGTGAGGAGTAAATGGACTGATGATTATAAGATGACTTTAAATATTGGAAATAACCATATAAATAAACTAATAAATGTATTTCATTCTACTGATTTATGGTTTATTAACCTTTTGGCAAACTAAGGTTCTGGTAGCTGTTAAATACATTACATCTCCTTAGTTCATTATTCTGTGAAAATATCAAAGAGCCCAGGATTGTACTAATAAAATTCAAAGTTCTTCTTTCTACTTCAGTTTCTTTAATTGTACTCAATATTAGAATCTTTGTCTTTACCCTCTACACATTCCCCATGCATATCCTAATATATAAAAATTCTAATATATAAAAACCTTGGGTCCATTACGACCAGAGGCTTGACCAACCGGAAGTCAGTCCTGCAGTCAGTGCTGGGTTGCCATGGCGACCCAGCACTGACTGCTGCAGCTGCAGGCTTGATGACCGAGCACTGACTGCTGAGGGGGCTGCGAATCTGGCCTGGAGAGAGGCCTTCCAATTTTTTCCTTCGAATCACCTGGGAAGTAGATGTTCTTCACCTGATGGAAATATTGAGACACAGTCATTTACCCAAATCACACAGTGGGTTAATGAGAGCCAGGTTTTAAACTTACAATTTGACTCCAAAGCCTTGAATTAAAATCACTCCATTATACCACTTTGCTCTGAATATGTTCGTTTTAGATCTCCAGAGACCCATGGACAGACCAAATAGTTAAAAAGGACATTTTTAATAAAGACAAACACAAAATTAAGCATAGGTTCTATATTTCCAGTGCTATTGTATGTATATTCATTCTAGACAACAACTTTCTGAAAATAACTCTCTTTTAGTTCTGGTGCCCAGGTACATATCTAAGCGCAGTTACTAAACATCCCTCATGCATCCTCTCTTAGGGTCCAAATGGTGTGTGGGTTTCTAAAGGAAAACAAAAATGTCATTTACATTTCTCACTAAGTTTCCTTCTGGAAGGTTAGCTGTTTGTTACATAATTAAAGGACATTTTCTGAGAAGATTCACCAGCCAAAGTTCCGAGGAGAACTATGACACACTAGCTTTGAATCTTCATATTCTAAAATATTGACTGTTTCATACCAAAAAAAAAAAAAAGTCCTCCAAAGGAGGTTTGAGTTTGGACTAAAATACATAGTAACAATATACATAGTCTTGAATAGTAAAGTTTACCTCTTAACTCATTTTTGTACTAATTAGTTTTCTTCTAAGTATAAATCCAAGAAAGAAATAATTTTTCTAATATTAAAATACTACAAAACAAGAAAATTTTCTACTAATTTTCACTTATCTGACCTATTTTCACTTTCATTTAGGGATTTTGTTGGATTTTTAAAACCAGCTGTGTGATATCATTAGAGTGGACATGCCTTAGTGTGCCTAAAATAACTATAGTTTATTACTAGAGGCCCAGTGCACAAAAATTTGTGCACTCGGGGTGGGGGGTCCCTCAGCCCGGCCTGCGCCCATTCACAGTGTAGGACCCCTTGGGGGATGTCCACCTGTCGACTTAGGCCCACTCTCCAGGGGATCAGGCCTAAGCCTGTAGTCAGACATCCTTCTGGCAGCCAGGGAGCCCTGATCCCTTAGGCCCCCAAGGGATCAGGTCTACACCGTTAGTTGGACATTCTTAGTGCTGCCACGGAGGTGGGAGAGGCTCCTGCCACCACCACTGTGCTGGCCAGCCATGAGCCAGCTTCTGGCTGGGTGGCACTCCCCATATGGAAGTGCACTGACCACCAGGGGGCAGCTCCTGCATTGAGCATCTGCCCCCTGGTGGCCAGTGCACATCATAGCAACCGGTCATTTGGCCGTTCAGTCAATGTGCATATTAGCCTTTTATTATTCTTATATAGGATGTCCCTATTTCCCCCCTTTTGCTCCCTCTACCCAGCTCTTGCCCCCCACTTCTCTCTGGCCATCACCATACTGTTGTCTGTTTCCATGGGTTGTGCATATATTTTCTTTGGCTAATCCCTTCTTTAAATTCACTTCTTAAAAGTTTTATTTTCAGATAAGTGCTTATAACTGCACTATTATATATTTTCTATTATATCATTTAGAATTAAGATTTTTAATTGAACCCTTGTAAATGTTAGCACAATTTAATAAATTATGCTAGAAGCAATTTGGAGATTTTTCATGTAATGCAGATACATTTCAATTAATATTTTATTAATTTTTAATTTTTTAATATTTTTAAGATTTGTGCAATAGGCCTTCTTTCCCCTGGCTGCCAGCACCAGTTTTCCTCTGGCACCCGGGACCTAGACCTTCACTCTGATCACCGCCTTCCATCTTTGCTCTGGACACAGTCTTCACTGTGGCTGGAGCATTCAGTCTTTGCTCCTCGCTCCGGCAGGAGTCTTCAGTCTCCGGCCAGAGCTGCTCCTGTAGCTCCTTCAGCACCCCACCCTCCCCCTCATAGCTTGATCACTGCTTCGCCTGCAAACCTCGCCGATGGGCTCTTGGGTTCCAGAAGGTTGCCTTGCCTGCCACCAGCTTTCAGATTATGATCACGAACACTGGCTGCAGGAAAGGTGGCTCCTGGGTCCCGGGTGCTGCCTTGCCTGCCGCCCGGCTTTCTGATCACGATCACGGGCCACAGGCAAGGCGGCTACTGGGTCCCCAGGGGCTGCCTTGCCTGCAGCCAGGCTTTCCAGGACTCCTGGGGTCACACACGGGGGCTTGGATGGGCTTCTGGGGCTTCTGGGGCTTCTGGGGCTTCTGGGGCTTCTGGGGCCCACCTGCCTTGCCGCCCGGGACTGGATCGGGTCCCAGGGGGCAAGGCAGGCTGGCTTCTGGGACTTCTGGGGCCGGCCTGCCCTGGATGGCAGCACACTGGAGGCTCGAGCTGTCCCTCCCTGCCTGCAGTATGCAAATTATCTGCCATCTTTGTTGGTGGTTTATTTGCATATCACGCTGATTAGCCAATGGGAGGCGTAGCGAAGGCATGGTCAATTACCATGTTTGTCTATTATTAAATTAGATCACTGTTATTTTGTACTTATCACCACCAGACCATTTAGTTATAATGAATGTTTATTGTTGGGTGATCAATTATACATTCATTCTACATATGACTCTATTACATCATAAAATTGGTATCAGGTAATAATCTTATTTTTTCATTACTCATCAGGTAAAGACATATCTGACTATAAAAAAATTATCTAAATATGTATTTCAAATTTGAGTTTTGTTTTAATATCTGGAATTGAACAACTTTAACTGAAAAAAGCAAATGAAAAATATCAAGGTAAAGCAAGTAAACTTAGGCTAAAATTTGGTGTGACTTGACTTAGTTCAATGAACACATAAAAACATGTTTTCTCAAATTATAGTGGACAGTTATATTTTACAATAATAAGAATGATTTATTGTAAAAAATAAGAACCACATAACTATATTCAATATTTAATTCATACAAAGTGTAGATTTAGCCTTTTCTAAAGGGGATTATAGAGAGATAAATTTAGATTTAGAGTTTTTGAGAATACTCATAGTAAATTTGACTTTATTAAGAGGTGATTTGTCTTTTGATACAAATTAGACACTTTAAACATGTTGATTGCTCCCCTTTGATGACAAACCTTATTATTATCAGACTAGAGGCCTAGTGTACGAAATTCGTGCACGGGGATGGGGGGTTCCCTCAGCCCGACCTGCACCCTCTCCAACCCAGGAACCCTCAGGGGATGTCCTACTGACGGCTTAGGCCCACTGTCTGCAGTCTGGCCTCCCTCTGCAGGAGGCAACCGGGCTGATCAGGGGAAGGCGCTGCCCCATCACCCCACTGCTGCTGCCACTGCCGGCTACCGCTGCTGCCACTGCCGGCTGCCACAGCTGCCAAGGTCTTTTAATCAACACGGACTCCAGTCCCTTCACCATGAAAAAATGACAACTTTCTTTAGGTATTTTTAAGATGTCTCTTTCATAGGATATGACCTTTCTTTCTTTCTTTCTTTCTTTCTTTCTTTCTTTCTTTTGTTTTAGCCTCACCTGAGGATATTTTTCCAATTTTCCAAAGAGAGCGTGGAAGAGAGAGGGAAAGACAGAGAGAAACATCAATGTGAGAGGGACACTTAGATTGGTTGCCTCCTGCATGAG
>NW_005354322.1:258248-262636 GCF_000412655.1 Myotis brandtii
AACCTAGGTACATGCCCTTGACCAGAATCAAACCCAGACCCTGTGGTCAGCAAGCCGAGGCATTATCCACTGAGCAAAACCAGCTAGGGTAGGATATGACATTTCTTAGTCCCTCCAGCACCGGACCTTTCTTTTTTCCTCCAGGAGTGAGGTGGAAAAACCCTAGATCACCTTGTTGGATTCTTATTATGAAAGTTACCAAGAACACTGTGAGTGGCATACAGGAGCTTAGCCAATGAGCTGTAAGTAAAGGTGTTTTCTCTGAAGCTCACACACAGAGGTGGGATTGCTAGTGTGCCCGGCTGGCAGGCTGTTCTCTGCGGACAGGCCCTGTTCTCTGCTCTCTGTGGGCCCTGCTCTGCCCTGCTCTCTGTGGGCCTGCACCATCTGTAGCTTGCCTCACCACCCAGCAGTCCTCTCCCACCCACCTGCGCGTGCAGCCTCCTCCTGAGCAGTCATGACTGTTACAGCATCCCAGCTAATTTGTATTTTACATATATAATTTTATATATATAAAAAGAGGTAATATGCATATATATATGATAGATAGATATAGATATAGATATAGATATAGATATAGATATAGATATAGATATAGGTATAGGTATAGGTATAGGTATAGCTATAGATATAGATATAGATATAGATATAGATATAGATATAGATATAGATATAGATGATATAGAATCTATGAAGCCCTGCATAGTGTGCCCTCAGTCCCAGTTGTTCATAGGGACTCCAGAGGCCTTGTTCAAATCTTTACTTTTGGACTATCAAGAATATAAAAATTAAACATATTAAAGTTATTTATTTTTCTTTTTTTGTTAATTACCCACCATAGTACTAGGCCAGAGATTTGGGTTTTCTCTACACATATTTATTTTTATTTATTTATTTTTTAAATATATTTTCAACCAAGGTACATGCCCTTGACCGGAATTGAACCTGGGACCCTTGAGTCCGGTGGCTGACACTCTATCCACTGAGCCAAACTGGTTAGGGCTCTACACATATTTATTTATTTATTGCTCCACTTTTATATCCACTGTACCTTGTCCAGTTTCTTCACCTCTGTGAATAAATAAATGAATAAAAGAGTGAAAAAAAACACAAATGAAGATACATTAGCTTTTCAAAAATTATGGAAACTTTCATATATAGTGCCGTTCTGAGTTAGAAATAAAATAAGACATTTCTCCTGGAAAAGATAAAAGCAAGGTATTGTAATGCACTTGAGGTTGCTTGTCCTCAGCCCTTTGAATGAATGAAAGTAAACAGAAAACACTAGTAAGTTGATGAAATTGATGTGATGCAGTCAGTAAGAGGAGATACTGTCTAAAGAGAAGTTCAATATGGAAAACTACAATTTCTTCTGGTCCCCAATGTGGACAGCCAGAACCACTCTTGAATTTCTTTTAACCCAGAAATATGTTCCTGTCATATGAATGTGAATAGGTTGTAAAAAATCATTATAGTTATTTTTTAAATATACAGTACGATTGCTTTTTTGCAAAAACGCAGTTACAATCAACACCAATCATTTTTAAAACTTTATGTATGGATATTTTTAAGCATATATGATGTTTTATATGATAAGTACAATGACATTTAATTCTAGGAGTCGATTGGGATTGGAGAGAGGGATATTCACATTTTCTATTTATTTACTTCAAAAGATGAAAAATCAAAGAAATGCAGTTGATTTTTCCAACATTTAAATTTTGTAATTTTTGAGTAATTATTATTTTTAATTCAACAATCTAATAGCTAAATTAATGGATGCTTTCACAACTAGTATTCCCCCAAAAAAGCAAACGAAAAAATTACCTGGTATAGTTAAAGTACCAGCAAAATATATAGGAAAATAACATTACTTTTTTGGTAAAAAGAGATCAGAGCACATACAATAAAGTAAATAATTAAATAATAGAGGACATATTAAGTTTTAAAAGGTGAAATAAGTGATAAATTCTTCTCCTGGTCTAGTATGTTGATAAAAATTTTTTAAAAAAATTTGAAGACCCCATTTTTTACCAAGAATTTTCTTCACAGGCAATGAATTTTTCAAAAGATATAAAGGCAATTCTATTGACATATTAGTTTTTCCAATTGTCCATTAAACATAAAATTATGTTCTCATAATAATCATAAAGCTACAAAAATTTATTTTAATTATGAGTATGCCATTCCATTTCCTGATTAATTTGTATTATAGCATGAATCACTCTTTTGTTGAAAATTCTCCTCAGAAATTCCTGGGAGAGAATTGAGCAGAAAACTAATTTCCTGTTTGGGAGAATTCTTAGAATTTGAATAAACCTATTGGTTGCACTGAAACCACAAAATTAGCATTTTACTAATCTCTATGTTTAAATAGCTGTGAGGAAAAAAGACTTACCATCACTTTGATCTTCAACACAGCTTGCTTCTTCTTCCCAGGCTTGGGTTCAAGGTGTTGTATTTACATAAGGCAAAATTATTATGATTTCACATTGCCAAATCTTTGTTTCACTCTCTATTAAGATTTATTTGTGTTTCTATTTGTTTTTATATATTGATACCTTTGTATGATATACTGGTAGCTTAAAAAAATATTTTCTAATTTAATACCACCTGACAGCTTTTAAAAAATATACGTTTTTATTGATTTTTAGAGAGGAAGGGAGAGGGATAGAGAGATAGAAACATTGAATGGCTGCCTCCTGCATGCCACTGGGACATGTGCCTTGACAGGGAATCCAACCTGAGACCTCTTGGGTCATGGGTCGACGCTCAACCACTGAGCACACCGGTCAGGCACCACCTCACAGCTTTAAGTGAAAAATTAATATAGTTTTATATAGACCAACTCATGTTTTGATGATTTGGTAACTGAAATCTTTCTCATATATTGAAAAAGTAGATATATAATTTTAATAGAGACTTGTGGTAAGGTAATTTGAATTATTTTTGCCCAATTCTATGGAAAGTGGTTATGCAAAATAATATCCAATCTTTCTAATTACTAAAGGGAAGATCATTTCTGGTAGAATATTTTTAAGGCCAGTATTATTCTGTGTCATTTGGCTAACAAAATTAATTCCATAAAGGGATATACACTTAGATTTGTATGACTGTTTTTTGTGAAGATGGTTTAATTTGGATATTTGGAAGGATACAAAGAGATAAAGGTAGTAAACTCATTTTGGATTTACAAATATGCCTTTTGTTTTTAATAATGAATTTAGGTTCTACAGGTTGCAAATTGAATCAGTATATATGCAATATGTCAGTATTACTTTATTGACTAAGGTAATTTCTCTGGAAACCAATTTCCTGTATATGTGTCAGTATTTTTAGTTTCTTGCAAGTTGATTGAACTCTAGGAATCAAACATGATAAGACATCTGAATCTTATGATTCTGTCCAGTTTAATCACCTTTATACAGTCATGTCATGTATATATACAATGTAGCAAGATATGAATTAAACTAGATTCTTTTAAAAAATAAATGATGGAGGTTTAAATTTCTACATAATGCACCAACAGCATTTTTCATGAAAACTCTGAAAGAGCAGGATACTTTCAAATAGATTTAAAGGAGAAAGTCATTTTCAAATAAAATTAAATGACAGTTCTTATTAGATTTTATTTTATTACATACTTTAGCAAATCTGATGATCCAAGAGAAAAAAATTTAATTGTACTTGAATATTGATGCTTCTCTATTCCATTGACAAAACCATATTAAACCATATTGCTACTTCATGGAATAAATGTTTTATTTTAGAGTGTTAGTAAGTGAAAATAGTAGTAAGAAATTGGCATTTCTAAATACTGCAACATTAAGCAAGATAACTAGAATAATAAACATTTATATTGAGTAGCAAAATTAAAAAACTTAATTTAATAAAAATACTATTTTCAATTAAAACTATTTTATCATAATATTGCTCTTTTGTTAGAAATAAAAAAATGTTGATGATACAACTTTTACTATAAAACCTAACCTTTATTTTGTCTTCTTACATAGACCTTGACAACCATGAAGCTTCTCATCTTTACCTGCCTCATGGCTGCTGCTCTTGCCAGGCCTGTGAGTACAGTAAAAATTTAAAAGGTGTTAGATTCTCTTTAGAATGACCTGATACCTCATCAAACACAATCTACTGAGCAGCAGATGATCTCTAATTGGCTATTGGAGTATTGATATCAAAACTGTGGTGATGCTTCCCATTTGAATATCATTATGTAGTCCACTCAAAGCCTTAACGCCAATTAAAATGTCTCACTTGAAAAATAAGTATATTACAATAAAATTAAAAGTAAAAAAAATGAAAAAAGAAGGTATTATATATGATAAATAGCATTTTATACTAAATAGGCTCTTTCCCCTGGTCCATTCTCC
>NW_005354322.1:262663-283175 GCF_000412655.1 Myotis brandtii
TGGTATCCAATATTTCCTATCTAAATATAACATCAAAGCACATGTTCCACTGTATCCTGCTTTTAGAACCAAAGTCAAATCTATCTTATTTGAGATAGCTTGTGTCAACCAATTTTTTCCCCCCAAAGTACAGAAAACTGGGCTGATTCTGCTGATTCAGAGATCAAGTCATAATCATCACTATAGACCAAGCATGTCAAACTCAAAGGCTAACACGGGCCAAATAAACAAGTTTTAAATTTATGTAGGCCCCCAAAAACAAAAGCTTCAATTGTCATAGAAATGTAGGTTTATTTGGATAGAGACATGCTGAATACAAAGGACTGAAATAAATGAGTAAACATTAACATAAAATAATAGAACATGTTAATAAAAATTAATATTTTTCTTGAACATTAACTTACCAGACACTGAATAACTGCACAAATTAATAAGCGTAACGCAAATAAACCTATTTTTCTTGTTCTCCGAAAGCGAAATAAAAGTGAAATATTTCCTGTTGCACACACCAAACAAGTCAGTCTAAGACTAATGATGTGGCAATCACTGCTAGTATTAGTGGAGAGAAATGGTGCACCTGTGCGTAAGGCGTGTAAGGGAAATGAAACATGATTATAGTAATCAGTCATTAGCAAACATTGTATTTATTTTAATAACTAGAGGTCCGGTGCACAAAATTCATGCACCGGATGTGGTATCCCTCAGCACGGCCTGTGCTCTCTCACAATCAGGACCCCTCAGGTAGGGTTCCTCAGCTTGGCTGGCAATCAGGGCCTATTGGGGCTTTTCTTCCCCCAGCTGCCGGCAGCTGACCCCACCCCTGCCACTGCCACTGCTTGCCATCTATGCGGCGTTGTCCCCCTCCCCCACCACCAGTCACCTCTCTCTGTGGGTGACAGGTGTGGGGTGTGATCATTTGGCTAGTCTGGGCCTCCCTCTGTGGGGCAATCGCTGGCTGGCCCCACACACCCATCACAGCGTCACTGACCTGTGGCCCAGGCCTCCCTCTGTGGTATGATTGATCGTAGTGGGGGGCCCTCAGGTCAATTGCCATGCAGAGGGAGGCCTCGCCCACCTGCCGCAGTGCTACTGGCAAGGTAGCCTGGGCCTCCCTCTTTGGGGTGATTGATTGTGGGGAATGGTGGGGCCTTCCCAACCAATTACATCGCACCCACCTTGGCTGGCCTGGCGCCAATGTGTGTCATAGCGTGGTCATCCAGAAGTTAGACCGGATGGTTGTTCTGCTGTTCAGTTGATTTGCATATTATGCTTTTATTATTATAGATATGTATAACAGGATATTGTAAAAATTAAGTTTTTATTAAAACGTTTCTTACATACCATTATATTGGCTGGGCCACAAAAATATTCATTGTGGGCCACATGTAGCCCATGGGCCGTGAGTTTGAAATGCTTGCTATAGACAATTAAACTAGACAATATAAATTAAATAACTTTCCCTCTCATCAAACAGACAAACATTGAAACAGTTATCTGAAACAAAAAGTTATCCTGTTCCCTTGTGATGTCTGGTTAATGAAGGTGAGAGGAATGTGTAAACAGGAATCACCCGACAATAAAATAATTCAGATAAAATAATGATCTGGGAAATTTGGACATCGAAACTACTTCATACAGAAGCAAAGCTTCTGAAATGCTGAGATATTCTATTGATCCAAGTTCCTCAGAAATGTGTCATTGGAGCCATTCTTATCTTATCCTTTTTACAAATAAAACGGATAAAGTTTCCCCAGAAAACAGATTCCTCACCCCTATTCCAAAGAAAATATCAGGTGTGTTTTTGTGATTGTTTATTTAAATGCCATTATTTAACAAAACTAAGTCTTATCTCTAAAGTAAAAATTCAGATTGAGGCACATTTTTATATGATTTAATTGATGATGAAAATAAAACCCAGACAAAAAATATTTAATTAGGAAAGTATACATTGGCTCCAAAAATTTACAATGGTTTAAATCACCATTAGAGCTACCATGTAATATAAATAGTTCAGCATACTAAGTAACTTTTTTACCATTCTGGATTAATTTAAAGTAACTAAAATTCTTTTTAGTCTTTTTACATATTTTCTTAATTCTTTCCCATATTCTAAAAAGAGGACAGATTTAATCTATTTTCCTTTGATATTTGTCAATAAAACAATTATAGTTATCCCTTTCTCTTTTTAAAATTTGCTCCCAAAGAAATTTGGTCTCAAATTAAGATGTTAAGATACAAATCTTTTTCTTAAGTAGCAATGTTAAAATTCACAGATTATATGTGTATTGTGGCATTGTTATTGTATTTTCGTTGCTTTTTTGTCTTTTTATAACTCTTACATTTTTTTATAGAAGTTTCCTCTAAGATACCCAGAACTCATTCAAGTGAGTATTCTATTTTATGTTCCCAAAACTCGCTCTTTTTGTGGAACTTAAGCGATGATGTTTTGGTAACACATAGACTCTAGACCTGTTCAGCCCTTCTCTATAAAATAGCCAGTTTTATATTTACTGAGGTATCATATCTTCAGTTCAGGTACTGACAAATATTGGTTTGTTCTCACAAACCATTTTAGAGAGGAGGGCACATACATTTATATTAATATGGTTAATCAAAACCATATTATTCATGAGAAATAGTTAAACAGAATATAACAGTTTATTTTAATTCATTCTTACTTCTTTTTTTTCTCTCTTATATTCAAAGATATGATTTATAATTTGGTCTCATTTTAGAGACTTAATCTTAAATTAGGTATAACTCTACCACATCATTCTGCAACAGCCATTAGTTCTCCATTCTGTTCACTAATTGAACTAATACCTGCTTTTCGTTATTATTATTACTCTTTGCAGAATGAACCAGACAGCTCAGAGGTAAGGTTCTGTCTCACCTCTCCCTACCTGCAACCCAAATTATTCTTTCTCTTTCAATTAGCTATGATGAATGCTGATTTTTTTTCCCATTTCAATTGGTATATACCTTTACTTGGATTACTCTTTCAATTCTCTGGATTAAATCCCTATTCAATTTATCCTTTGCTTTGGTTTACTAAATCTCTGGACCTGGTAAGAAAGGAACCAAATAGGGTTTCTTCATGAAATCTTATAATTAAATCATAAAGCTAAAACTAATTATATTTTCTATTAACTAAGAAAGTTAAAAACATGCTCATTTTGGGGTGTTTTTCATTTTTATAATTCATAATTTAGTTTCTACAGGAAGTGCACAAAGAAAGAAAGTCAAGTTTACTCTAGGAAGTGTTATCCACTTACTCTTCTTAAAAGATAAACAATTTTTTTCTTGGAGATTTAATTCAATTTTAGTTTATAAATATTTTTTTTCACTTGATTTAATCAAACCTTTTCTTCATTTAGTCACCTAAGCACCCATAAAGAATATTGAAACCAGATATGCAAATATTAAAGAGCTGCTTTAAACCTTAATTTGTACCTATATATTTGCCTCTTTGCAAAACAGTTATGCTTTCCTTTGCATAGCCTATGTAAAACTTTACAATTACTATGCTAATCACAATGGAATGTTTTCTTTCTCTAAATAATACCTGTTATATGTTGTGTTTTCTATAATTTTGTAAATTAGTTGTCAAATAGACCACAAATAGAATTTTTACTTTAAAGACACCATTTAAAATATTTCATTGACAACCCAAGTTTGTCTGAATGATTTGTAACATAACTTTTTTAAAAAAAATTTATAACCTATACAAAGAGTTCAGAAAGGTAAGAAAGTCTCTACAGGATATACTGTAGAATTAACAAAGAGAAGCGAGTGTTGTTTTATCCAGTAAGTGTTGTACTAATTCTTTATTGTCTTTTTATGGAAATAAATACTAGCTTTATTGAACCAGATAGATGATTTCAACAGAACTGTGCTAAAACAAGGCAAAATATAATAATACAACAAATTTAGTGGAAGAAAATTGTAAAATATTTTTAAGTGCACATGTTGACAGCTTAGGCAAAGAAAGCTTAGCAAAGAGACATAGTATTAGACATGACATAGTAAGAAATATTAGTACATTTATGAAAATAATATTTACTTTTTAAAATAATTTGCAGCAGCAAAAGGTGAGGTATACTTTTTTATACATTTTCATTTATTTATGTCCCTTGCCACTAATGTTTTTGCTCTCTTTTCTATTTCTAAGGAACACATCAATGAAATGAACAGGGTAAGAAACACAGATGACATTTAAATTATTTAAAAAGTTTGTCCTTTTAAAAATGTATTTTATAACCTATATTTTATTGGTTTCAGCAGGGAGAACTTCTGAGAGAAAAACAAACTGATGAACTTAAGGTATCAAAATTTTTCTTAAAATAGTTTGGGGGAAAAAAAAAAGCAAGCATTCTTGCAGTAGAAAAAGTGTTTTAATTTAGAAAAAAAAATTTTTTCCCATGGCATTTATACTTGAACTTTTCAGTCAGACATTCAAAATGACTAATAAATTATATTATTATATTGAAAATTCTAAAGAATAATGACTTTATTGATTTCAATATAAGTACACAAAGCATTAGGATGGATGGATGGGTGGATGGATGGATGAATCAATGCATGAATGTATGCAATTATGGACTGGTCAGTTGTTTGCACTTATCACTAAAACTGAAGAAATACTTACTAAGAGTATTATATAAAGCAAAATATCTGCTCCAAGAATGTTTCATATAGCCACAGTTGGTTATTTACTTTCTTTAAAAATGACTTTTTGGACCTGGGTTGCCTACTAGATTTTTAATAGATTTAAGAAACCATACAGGTACTCAAAATTTATGAGATAAAAACATATTTCCTTAACTATCATTGATACCTGAATTATTCTTTTCTTGGTAAGATACTAAGAATGAATAAAATAAAGTAAGAACTTTTGTTTTAAAACTAATAAATCCAATATAAAGAAAAGAAAGAAGTAAAAGCATATTTAAATACCCTATCCAAACTGAACACATAATTCTCTTAAGTCAAAACTAAGATAGATTTCTCTAATTCTAAGAAACATAAAGATAAAACATATCATGTGTTGGACAGAATTAATTGAATAACCAGCACTAATATTTTGAGCTTACGTTCTATGGATAATGTCACTACTCTCTATATTGCTATGGTCATGAAAACAGAATACCACCTACTAGATGGAGGAAATCCATTTTGCTTAAATATTTTTTGCCACTGAATCAATGCTTTGATCACTTTTATTTACCACATTATTTTAAATCCAATGGTCTTGTTTAGCATCCAAAAGCCAGGTTAAGAATAGAAACGCCCGGCAGGCATGGCTCATTGTTGAGCTTGGACCCATGAACCAGGGGGTCATGGTTCGATTACAAATCAGGACACATGCCCAGGTTGCTGGATCGACCCCCGTAGGAGGCAGCAGATCCATGATTGTCTCTCATCATTGATGTTTCTATCTCTCTCTTCCTCTCCCTTCCTCTCTGAAATCAATAAAAAAAAGAAAAGAAAAGAAGTTATATAGTTAAGGGAAAATGTAAGATTATTTGTACTGATTTACCACAACATATAAGAATAAAAATAATTTTTATCAAACTCTGAAATGCAGATTAAGGAGGTAAATTCTTTGGTAAGCTCAGGTCAAAGGAGTCAAGCCTTTTCTGTTTCCCTCATCATTTTGCCTCAATTTTCTATTTTCTTTGGCAACTATTTTATTTGGTATTCATTATTTTACATTTGAATATTTGTCAGAAAAAGTAAAATAAATTTTCTTTCCTGTAGGAACACATCATAAATGACTCTGAAGTAAGACACCTTTATTTTAATAAAATACATTATATTGGCTCTGAATCTTTTCATACCACTTCTACATTTATAAATCATACATAGTATATGCTGCATGCTTTATTTTCTCAAAATGAGGCTCTACTATACCCAAGAATGTACGATGTTATGCCAGAAAATGTAAAAATTGGAAGAGGGAATTTGCCATTTAAAATGATACTCAGTGAAGATATTATTTATTAAAATAAAGAGTAAAAATCAATATGTGCATGAGTATTTTAAAACTCCAACAAAATCTAGCTTTTTTCATCCCAGGGTATGAGGTCACTCTCTACTATGTCCAGGGTAGTCCTTGGGCAGAAAAGAATATAGTGCAGCAATTACTGAGGATCAATGGGCTATGCAACCTCATCTAAAAGTATAGAAAAAAAATCTGTTAGCCCATAATATCTGGTTAATCAACTCTCCCAAGAGATAAATGCTCTGTTGAATATTATAATCAATCTTTAAAAATATGTACTTGGGAACAAAAGTTATATTGACATGTAATTATAAACATGCATGACAAGAAAAACTAAATATTTCAAAGGGTGGATGTTTTCAAAACTAATGTAATTTTAATTTCATACTGAAATTGGTTGCTGTATTTTAACATTTCTAGTTTATTCACATCAAAGTAACCCTAAGTGGTAGATGAAAATCAATGCAATGCAGGGTCCTGGGGAGCCCAGTTCCATAGGGCTCTTCCTTCAAGGTTTCATTTTTATCACAAAAAGCCACATACATTTTGCATTCTACTCAATAATATATTTGGCTTTGTTTTAATAAAAAATGTTTCTAAGTTTCCAAGTACATTATTATACTTCCCACTCTAATATATTTTAAATGAAATTGACACTGCAAGACATGATTTATTATATTGGCTCTGAATGTTTTCATGCCACTTCTTTCACTTCTGAAACCAGGAGTTGACAGACCAGTATGAAAGTGTGGAACTAGTTTTCTTTCAATTCTAAAATCTCAGGGTCATTAACACTTATTTCCACCCCCACTCCCTCTTTTTAGCAAAAGATATCTAGCAGCGGTTCATCAAGTGAGGTAAATGATTTTGATGTTACTTAATATATCAATTAGAAAGTGTTCATGAAAGCTTGTTGTGCTATGAAGGCCATATACTCTAAAAGGTCCCATTATACAAAGCACAATACTTGTAGTTCTTTCCTAATTTTGACACACATGAATATAGACCCAACAGATATAAGAAAGTAACTGTTCATCAGAGACAAAATTACAGAATTGTTTCTGGGAACACCATCCCATCTGGTTTTGGGGAACACCATCCTACTTGGCCATATCTGTTATGCCCAAGCCATTTGGTTTTTCCTGATTATTTTGCCCTTCTCAGATTTTGGTAGAATTCAATCATGTCACTAAAAATTGCAATAATGGCTATGTTTATAAAGCAATGCTGTAAATATGTTGCATACTGTACAGAAATCAATCAATTCCAGGTTGATGAGACTCTGGAATCCTTTGCTCCTTGTTAAAGGGAGAAAAATGATAGGCTCAGACGGTGATGGGTCCTTCATTTAACTTCAGGAGCAGACCCTCTTCCAGGTTACAAAATAAATCCATGCTGATGGTGTGGAGTTTATGTGAATTCAGGAGAGGCAAATATTTCACATCCAGCTCCAACATTCTAAATAACTTCCCTGGTGAAAGCAGTGAGAAGAGAAAAGGCATCCTTGAATATAACATACACCTCAAATTATTCACCTTGTCTCAGGTATCTAGGAATTTGTTGCTAAGATCACATTACTACAGCTTTTAGCAATAGCATCTGGTTCATTAACATTCTTACATTAAATGTACAATACTGTCATAAAATTAAATTTGTTTATTTTAAAATTTTTTAAAGGAAGTTCCCACCAGCACTGAGGTGAGATATATTTGCTAAATTTAAAATATATTAATATTATCCAAGATATGTTACAATTTATTTAAACAACTTTCATGTTTATATTTTTTAGCAGAAGCACATTCCAAGGGAAGATGTGATCAACCAACACTATCTGGTAAAATTTCATTAACATGTAATCAAAGACAAATGTACCAAGAAATGAATAAGAATGTTGTATTGATAAATTATTTATTTCTCTCAATATCTGCTAAACTTTAATCCACAGTAAGCAGTCTAACAAACTGTTTACTGATTCCCCTCTGAAAAGAAAGCTGTTTTTTTTATCCCAAGCATTTAATTTATGCTTTCAGTTGAATATTTGTATTTTATAGTCTGCTTTTGGATCTGAGTAGCATAGCATTTAAATGTCAGTCTATGAATTTGGGCAGACTTGAATTTGACTCTAAGCCCTGCCTCTTCTCAGAATACGAAGTTAGAGATTTTACTTATCTGCTATAAGTCTATAACTTACATTCTAAAATAACAATGATAACGCTAAATATTAAATGATTTAAAGTAATTAATTCAATTCATAGCATAAAGTAAATGCTTAATAAATGTGGCGAGTAGCAGAACTTCATAATTTTTTTGCTAATGTTATCTAGTATTCTGATTTAATTTAGCCAAAATTAAATTTTTGTAGTCAGAAAGCAAAAACTATTTTCAATTTTCTTAATAATTCTGACATAAGATACACTGTAAGTAAAATTACCTGAATACTCATTTATATCAGCATTGCAATTTAAAGTTAAATATAAGTTAAAGAAAGTGGTTTTTCTAATGTTTTTAAACTGAATAATTAAACTATTCCAAATTTTTTTGTGGCAGAAATAACACTAAAGTAGGATTAATAGTTTCTCATTCCTTACTCTTGGGAAAGGACATTGTAGGATCCTAGAGTCAACACCTGAAAATGATGGGGTTGGACAGAATGGCATCCAAGTAATTGAGAATATTTTCCCTTTTCAATAGGAACAGTTGAACAAATACAACCAATTGCAGCTGGTAATATTTTATTTATTATTAAACAAAATCATATTCTGAAGAATTAAAAGACATTAACTTTTAATTGGGTATATTTTTAAATATTATTTCATTTTTCTCAAGAAATGATATATTCTAGCCTAGACCATTAACAATAATTGAAAAATTATTCATATAATTGCCTATATATTTACTGTAAGAGCTATTTGTATTTATGTTTAAACTAATGTTGTTGTAAAGTAAAAACATAGTTATACTCATTTTCTGGTGTTATTTTGAATACTGAATGAGTAATCTGCTACTCAGCTAGCCTGAAGTCTGGCTTGGTACAAATCCAGTAAAATGTTCATTCCTCCTTTTCCTGCCCCCACCTACCATCTCTATAAAATTTGCTATATTCAAACTTCTGACAACATTATGAAGGTCTTTCATTAGTATCTGCATCTAAACTATTCAAATTCTTTATATGCTGAGGGTATAGATGGATTAAAAACAAACAATCAGCATAACCCTTCTATCACTATTTAGTTTTGATCCTTTTGACTATCATAAAGTCTTTCACTTCAGAGAACAAAACAAAGCAACAACAACAACAACAACAACAACAACTTCTTTTCGTTACAGTAAGTCAACTTGAATTAATTAGGATTTAAGGAAAAGGTCTTGTCCTAATTTAACAGAATAACATTTTCACATTTTCTTCTGTTATCAGTGTAGGAAGAGGAAAGGCAATAATGAATTAAATTTGGACCTCAATTGTTACTCTTGTTTTTGTTTCCAAGTTGCTTATGCTTAAAGTCTAAATAAATTTAAGTATATCAGTATCCCACTGGAATTCATTATTACTGACCTAGAAATTACCTGAATATTATATAAGGTGGGTGTCCCAAAATGTATACATACTTTTCTGTAGATTCTTTTAAATTTTGAAAAAGAACTGTATATTAATAAACACTGACTTTATAACCATTCAAATTGTGTATACATTTTTGGGGGGACACTCTGTATTTTATTACCTTAGGTATAATATGGCTAGGCTATAACCTCCATAAGTGTTAGAACTATATTGACCTTTGCTCATAGTGTTCATAGTTGTGTTCCCAGCATTTAGCATAGACCCTGAATGAATGAAAATACCTAGTAAATGCTGGTTATTCATAAATGAATAAAATAAATACAGTAAAATAAAATGTTTTCTCTTCCTTAGGAAGCTCTCCAGGTCCAGGTAAGATTATTGATTAAACCTAGAATATTTTATTATTTTCTATATATGCTATGATTTTATAACATGTGCTTCTCTTTTTTTTTTAAACAGAAATATATCCCAATACAGGAATGGTTGTACTACCCATATCTGGTAATATTTCATTTAAAAGTTATTCCAAGATAAAATTTAAATAATTAATAAATAGTCATGAACAGAAAATATACCAGTCCTAGAAAACTGATAGGTTATTATTTTCCCCCGGAGTATGAATTCTTCATTTTTTCCAAACTATACTAAGCTTAGCCTTTCATTGGATATGTTTTCTAAAAAAAGATAATAAAAAGCTTTTTTGATATTTTTCCATATTGCATAGAATACAGTTTATCATAAACTTCATAGATTATGATGTACTCCTTATTGTCCAAATAATTTAGAATGTACTTCCTTTTATACAGGAGTAACTTCCCAAAACCAATGAATACAAAAATCTCAAACTCAGTTATAATTATACTTCCTTAAGTGAAGGAAATTCGAGATTCACGAGCTGACACTATTCTTTTGAAGAAACCATCTGGAAAGTTACTAAGTGTCTTTGTCAAAACACTCGCTGGCCTCTGTGATCCCTTCATCTGTGAAATGAGTTTATCAGTACTGCCCTACATTCTATTGATTCCACAGTATTCCTGATTTTTTTTTAAGGCAATAGCCAGTTACTATGAAATTTGTGCTGCCAAAGCAATTCTGATTCTTGTGAATAGTGAGGCCAATTCCATACAAGCCATTGAGTCCTCCAACCACTACTTGCCATTTAGTGAATCTGGTAAAGTTGGTTGAGATTGCTCCATATGTCTGAGAAGAAATGGCCTCCAGGTAATATAATTGGCAAAATTAGTGCCAGTTCCCAAATCTCTAACATGAAAAGTATTTTAGATAGGTTGCTTCTTCCATCTTTGAAGTTTTAAAAGGTAACTCTGATTCTCTTTTTTCCCCCCAGAGAACGCCAACAATGAATCAGGTAAATCAGTGCGTGTATCTGTGCGAGTGTGTGTGCATGCATGTGAGTGTGTGTATGTGTGCAAGTGTGTATGCATGTGAGTGTGTGTATGTGTGCAAGTATAGTGCATGTGTGTGTGTTAATACTGCTCAAAATATTATCAACAGTCACTATTTGGGGAAGAAACAATTGTACTAGTTGCATCATGAACTAGTGCTGTGCTAATATTTCTTAGCGATTGCCAACTATTGGACTCTGCTAGTTATAACACTTCTGTGGAAGATCAGATCTAAGTTGCCAAAAGAAAATGAATGAATAATTCTATGGCTATCCTTGAGTAAAGATAGTTTAAGGCAAACTTTTAAGTCAGGAAAATCCCAACTGCCTACTCATGTTGTCAAAATTTGACCTTTTATTATTCCATAGTGCTGTGTAGTGGAAAGAACCTGAGTTTTAAATTTCAGGTCTGACACCTTCTAATCATATGATCTTAAACAATTTTTCTATTATTTTGAGCTCTGCTTTCTCATTTGTGAAAAATTAATATGTGCCTATCAATTTATTCCCTCCACAACCTTTCATATTCTGATTTTTGCAGTTTCGTTTTTGTGTGTGTCTTCACTTTTAAAGGCAGTAACTGTGCATTGAATTCAGTGGCTTTTATTCATTGATGGTTCAACTTACATACTACAATAATAGAAATAAAGCATTAAAGAAACTCATGGAGTTTCTCTGTATGAAATAAAAAAAAACACATTTCTTCAAGATCTAAAACATTGAGGTTATCAATCAATTTTATGATAATGGTTCTTTACTACACATCAGATTTTACTCTCAATTTCTCTAATTACTCATTGGCCAAACTAAGAGGAAAATAAAGGTAATTATTCAATTCATTTGAATTCCAAGGAGTACACTGGTCTCAACTTTCATGTAATTATATATATAAAAAATGTGATAACAATATACATATTTTTTCTTCATGGCAATATTTGGTAGTAATAATTTACTCTGTCATTATATTCAGATGGATTTTAGTCACAAAATTATTTTTCTCTATTGAAAAACAAGCCTACTTTTACCTTGAGGTAAATTGATTTTATTGTGCTTATTTTTAAATCTAAATAATTTAATACAGATAAAATCTCTGATAGCGCATTTCTTTTAATACTTACATAATCAGGTAACTACAGCAAACCTTGAAATGCTTTAAAAAATTTTAGCAGCCCTAACTGATTTTGCTCAATGGGTAGAGCATCAGCCTGCGGACTCAAGGGTCCCAGGTTCAATTCCGGTCAAGGGTATGTACCTTGGTTACAGGCACACCCCATTAGGGGGTATGCAGGGGGCAGCTGATCGATGCTTCTCTCTCATCGATGTTTCTAACTCTCTATCCCTCTACCTTCATCTCTGTAAAAAATAAATAAAATATATATATATTTTAAAAAATTTTAGCAGAAAATACATATCTTCTACATAAAAATAAAAAGAGCAGAAAATAATATCTTCTACATAAAAATAAAAAGAATTATATTAATATATAGGAATAGGGATATGGAATGCTAGATAACAGAGATACCTATTCCAAAATTTTAGAAAGGAAAATATATTAGCCCCACAAGTCTAGTGTTTAAAAGAAGCACTGGGCTATGAGTTAGATCATTATGTTCTCTGTTTCTGGTGTTTCTGAAAGCCAGCTGTATTGGATGAGGGGCTCCTCCTTTGAACTGAGTAATTTCCTCAAAAATTAAATTACAGAGCTAAGTGGCAAAAATTATTCTTTCCAGTCCAAATGCCCATCAGTTTATGAATTATGTAATAGTTAAATTAGTCATGCCACTGCTTTCTTTGGGGTCTGGTAATTGAACCTGTGTTAGTAATGAAGATTCTTGGAATTCAGTACTAAAGAGTGACCTTAAAAAATGCTATGTTCATTGTTCCTCAGGTTCCCTAAAAGAGCCCCATGATCCATTCTGAGTGAAGAGTTTGAATTCTCCTTTTTCCTCTCAGAGTAATGTTGTCTTGTGATGCTAAAACAGCCATGTCAGAAATGAACGAAATGATTCATTTTCAGAGATTTAAAGCAGTTACTGCTCATACACTGTTGCTTTCCAATTGTCTTTTCTTCTAGCCTGTCCAACAGCTCGGTGCCTATCCCTATGCTGCTTGGTATCAGCCCCCACACACCATGCAGTATGTTCTTTTCTCACCATTCTATGGCATCACTCATCCCATCGCCTCTGGGAATGCTGAAAAAACTATTATGCCAGAGTGGTGGTAAGTTTATTTAAATTACTACATATTGATGTTTTACCAAAGGAAATAAAAGAAAATCACTTACAGGACATACCATAAAAACATATTTAGAATAAACAGAGCAAATCAGTGCTTACCTTATATTAGAGTTTTCTGAAATGGACATTGCGATACTTTCTGGCATCTATGACTAATGTTAATCCATTCCTCTGGAACAGGTAGAGCAGTGTTATTTATTCTATAAAAAATTTTAGAATAAAAATTTATTCTGATAAAGCTAAGGAAAAAAACTTCTCCCCAAACTAAAAATGTAAGAGATCTAACATATAATTCAACTTTCTGGTCCTTGCAGTTTTACTAGTCTTTAAATGCCTTCCTTTTGGTTATGCTCATGATATACATAAGAATGCAGTATGGGGAGTAGAGCACAGACTTTGCATCTAGAAGTCACACATTTAAATTCTGGTCTTTTTCTTACTTGTAATAATATAATGATGTTTACTTTTTATAACTCGGAAGGTGAGTAAATATAATAATCTTTGTTAAGTTTAGTGCTGGGAAAACAGAAATAATATGTAGTAGTAATGTTTTTCTTAATTTGGTAAAAATTTTATTGCTGACAACTTATACCACATAACTTAAACAATTTTTGTTCCTTCAGAAAAATTAAGTCAGTTCTCAGAATCTCCACAGTTATGGCTCTTGGTAAGTTTGGAAATTACCTGTCTAACCATTGATCCTAATTCCTTAATAGTAATAAGGACAAATATGATTGTAGATTATACAGTTTTTGTTCTGTTTTGTTTCCTGAAGTCTAGCTATGTCTGAACACATTAGCATATAGATAATAATTAAATTGGCTTGCACATTTGCAAATTTTTGTTTCATAATCTTATTAAATTTAAATAGCAACTTAAAATTGCCTAATTTTAACTAATATAATTTACAATAGGGAGACTCCTATACAAGCACAGGAGTGTGGATGTTACTAATTTTCTATGAATATGTGACTTTGAGACTCTGATGAATGCAATAGTGGGGTCCTGTTCTTTATAATCTCTGCAATGAAATTATGAGCTAGTCACATAGTGAAACCAAATGTTTGTCTGTTACATGCAAATAAACTGAAATATCTACAGATTTTTGTAATTGTCTTCATCCCCTGTATAGGAGCTTCTAAGTGTGCATGTGTGTGCAATAGCGCGCACGTGTGTGTGTTTTCCTTCTCCAATGGTAAAAACTTTCCTTTAAACAGATCAAACTAAGGAAAACTATGAAACTCTAAACTATGTAGTATATTATCCTTCTAATTGCCTTACTATAAAAATACTTATCTAGCAAGAAAAAAATCTCTCTAAAACTGAACAATCCAGAGCAGTGGATATTTAACAGAAAAGCACATATATCATTGTGAGCTTCATCTTGAGATGAAGAGAAAATGACTACTAAATATATCATATAATAGTGTGTCTTCTCCTCAAGAATCTATAATTATAAAAGCATAATATGCTAATTAGACTGGATGTCCTTCCAGAGGACCTTCTGGATGAATCTGGGGCTTCGAAGGAAGCTCCGGATCCTAAGTGCTGGAGGGAAGCTGGGTGCTGGCAGCTGGGGGAAGGAAGGCCTACTCTTGCATGAATTTTGTGCATCAGGCCTCTAGTATGTACTATAACTAACCACATATTTATTTTTCTGCTTACAGATGTGACTGAAAATGTCATTCTCTAAATTTCTCCTGTCTACGCTATAAAACCTCCCTACCCAGAGGCTTTGACTATTATTTTAGAATAGGACACTCCCAAATTAAGGGTAACTTTTCTTCTTGAGTTCTCTACTGTTCATAAATAGCATGTCCTTATTTTCCTTAAGCTAAATTTTCTTTAGAGCTTATTATCTAAATTTCAGTTGTATCATGACAGCATGAAGGCCACTGAATCAGAGGTTATTGAAGTCTTTATTAAGTTTCTACTATGGAAATTTTGTTTTAAAAGTCTTTGAATTGCTTCTTCTTTACATGCCATCATTTCAAATAATTGTGTGCAGTGACTGAGATTTTTTCTCTTCAATAAATTACACCTTAAGGCACAATCCATGTTTTCTGTCATTAGTCCATTTAACAGTATTTATATAATCCTTATATGAGTCTTTATGTATGTAACATTCTGTTTTTATTAAATTACTTATGATACTTTCAATCCATTTTAATGAAAATAAAGTTAAAATGTCATTTTTGTCTGATGCTGGGAAAATCATAAACTGGATCCAAAATCTTTCATTCTAAGTCAGCTGTTTATAGAATGTTTCTGATGAGGAAAAAAATATTTCCCTGAGAAGAAGTGAAGTATGGCAATTGTGGATGCACTAGAAATTTGAACCACCTGGTATTGCAATTTATCATCTCAGCACACACACAGTCATCTAGTATCTGTGGTGGGCATTGTCTTCCAGAGCCAAACAAAGAGCTATGTTTCAAATAGTTACTTGCTCTTCTATTCTCAAACCCCAGATGAAAGTTATTTTCAACACAACCTTTCATGTCCTCTTAAGAACTATTGCATTTTCCAGGGTATAACACACAAGTGACAAGGCTCTTATACCATAGCCTAACCCATCTAGTTGGTTATCAGTTGTTCTGCATACTACCAAATATACATATATATGAATAACACAGAAACATGAATTCTTTTCTCTTTAAAATGGAAAGCCATTTAACATTAGGTCTGCTTTCTCTCAGTGTTAAGAAGTACAACACAAAACAACTTGTTTTTGCAATCTAAAGAAGGTTTGTTAACATGTTCAGACTACTAGATCTGTAGCAATTTAATGAAGGATGCAGGGCTCTATGTCTTTATAAACTGTATCTCTTAGCTTCTGTCATCATCTTATTTTCCAAGGCACCAAGGTTACTTGATACTTCCAGTATCATGAATCCTACAGGAATAAAGTCATCAATTAAACGAATGCATGATGAAACTTGGATAAGACAGCCATGATTCCTGCAAACTAAAGTGTGGTACAAGACTAGAGCAGACTATTCCTTCAAGCAGTCCTGTGCGGTAGAAACCTCTATTTTGTAAAGATGAAAGCAAACCATCAGTGGTGTTACTTTCTCCTTTTTTCAGTCTTAAAATCAGAATGGAGAAATAGGCATTTGTCAAGTTACTATCCGTAAAGCAAGTATTAGAAATTTATCTGACATGTACTACATTTAAAATACAACCTGTTATAGGCATTATTGCTTCTTTAAAATTTTGGTAATCCATTGTTATTCTCCAAAAAGCAATTGCAAAAGCCAAATTGGGAAATAGTATAGTGATATAGTTAACTATCCTTGCATCTTTTGGTTTTAAACAGTTACTGAAAATCCCCTAGCTCTGCAAAATTATTACTATAGGAGCACAGGCCTGTGGTTTCTCTAGTACTAAGCAGGATTGTCAGTATTTTTTTTTTTACATCTTTACTCCATACATCAGGAGGGAATATGGGGATTTGACCAGTTTCTAAGTCCATCTGTTTAAGTATACACTCTGAATTAAGGACTAAGCATGAATGGTTTAGATTATCACTAGGTTTAAAAGAAGGCAAACTCTAATGACAGCACCAGTTATTACTCGATTAAAAAAAAACAACACGATATGAACAGCAGGTCATCATGAAGTCTCCATTACAAATAATGAGTAGCAAGACAGAAAATGAATCACAGAGTGTTTAAGAAGAATGGATGGTTGCCTTTCTACAGGTAAATGCCCCAAAACTCATAGGTTGAAGGCAAGGACTAGGGTTGGTAATATGATGTTACTATAGAATCCTTCTAATACAACTTTGACTTTCTCTTCATACAAAGCATCTAGATTCATAAAATGATTTTTATTCAGAAATTGGAGGTTGGGTGAGTCAGCACTCTCTCTGACAGTAGCTTGAGCTAGATTTCTGCTCACCAGAATATTTTTATATTTACATATTAAAAATAATCCTGATGAGACTGCCATTACATTTTTTCTAGGGTTATAATGATTAGCCTTGCACAGATATCACTTCTGGTTTGATAATTTCTAATGCAATCATTACTGCCTCCACTAGATCCCTGAAAATTTTAATTATCACCTTGCTTCAGGATTTTACCTGCTATTACTTGGTTTGGTGACACGAGGCTCTTTCCATCTTTCCTGAGGTCAGAAATGAAATTGTAAATACTGTGTGTCTCACACTCGAGTTCTCAGTCAACTGTAATTGGGCTTTAAGGGCTATTCTTCATGAAGAAGATTAAGGGATAGTCATCTACACTTTGTCTATAGACATGAGTAAGTGATGTGTCATTAGAATTAAGCATACCTACCTGCAGGTATTTTAACGTATTTCCCTTTCCATTATTCTTACCAAACTACCTTCTAGAGCCGGACAGATAAAACAAATCAATGAAAAAAGGTTGCAAAAAAATGATTCTGATAGTGATCTGAAGAATGTACATCTTCCTTTTCAGCTAGTCCATCCAAATCATTGTTGCCACACAGAAGTATAAACATCAAGAGTGACTAGATATAAGGAGAAACTAGAAATATAGACTAGTGCATAAAACCTCCTAATATTTATTTTTTTAAATTAAAAATTTATTGTTGAAAATATGACATATGTCCCCTTTTTGCTCCTATTAACCCCTTCTAGTCTGCCCCTATCTCTTGCCCCAGGCCTTCACTACCCTATTGTCTGAATATGGTCTGTTTTTTAAAATAAAAATGCAGTCACCTTCTCTTTGTTGGCCAGATCTAGCCCCTAAGATACTAGTATACATATTCTACTTACATTAAGAAAGGAATTTTCTAGGGTTTTTTATCCTTACTTCCAGGCCATGTCAAGGTTAAATCCTAGTTATAGTGAAGCACAGGTAAGCAGAGGGAAATAAAGGCAACTATTAGCTATAGTAAAGAAAAAAATCATGATTTCATCATGAAAGAGACTCAGTGAAAGTTTCAAGATCATTTTGAAGTTGGGGGTTCCCTAATGTTCCATATCTTCTAATATATTTTAATTTTTTCCAATAATTGGGATGCTACTTTTCTAAATGTCACGGGACCTACCAAATTATGTCATTTTAATTGCTATAGATCAAATGTTTCTCCCCCTCTAAAGTCATAGGTTAAAAGCTTAATCTAAATGGGTTGGTATTCAGAAGAGGGGAATCTTTGGAGGCAATTAGGTTTTAAGGGTGGAACTTTCATGAGTGGGATTAGTATCTCTCTGCCAAGTGAGGATATAGCAAGAATACTACCATATTGCTCTCTGCAAGCCAGAGAGAGCCTTTATTAGACATCATACTCCCAGCCACTAAAACTGTGATAAATAAATGTTTGTCTTTTAAGCCACAGTAGTTTGTTATAGAAGCCTGAACTGAAAAAGACATGTAATTGTGTAATTCAATCACTCCATCTTGGATTTTTTTTTCCCTTCAAAGAGCTTCATAGAAATGTACACTTAAAACTTACATGATCTTATTAACCAATATCACCTAAATAAATTTGCTTTGCAAAAAGTGAAGTCTATTAACATAAGCAATGAATGATCCACTAGCACAGACCATGGAATTGATTCTATTCTATCAGGAATCACATGGTACCAAGTGACAAAAATACATCTTATATAAGGTCTGACAACAAGAAAGGAATTTATTAGTTCATGTAACTAAACATTCCAAGAGTAAAGATTTAGGAACTCGAAAGTGGCCAATAACTCTTTTGTTTATCCTTCAACGGAACACTTCTTTGGACTAATTTAATTGGCAGGTTATAGAAAAGATGGCTTGCCCAATCTCAGAACTTTATGGTCATTCAGGTCCTAATCTCAGAATAAGTAACTACATTGCAGCTTCTCTGAGTGTCCCAGCATCAAGAGAAGAATGCTAATTGGCTATAATTGGATCAAGGGCCTCTCACTTTGGATAACAGATTGTGGTAGCATGATATTCCTGGACTGCAACAAATACTCAATTCTTCATCGAAGAGTCATTAAACTTTTCTTCCTAGATATTAAGATATCTAATCTAATAAAAGACAAATAGGGTAATTAACCGTACTTCCGACACGCTTCCCATTGGCTAATCAGGGTGATATGCAAATTAACTGCCAACCAAGATGGCAGTTAATTTGCATAAGTAGGCACCAAGCCACTGACTGAGGCTTTAGGCCTGGGTCAGGTAAGAGCCAGCCAGCAATCGTTGAGCCAGCGATGGTTGATGGCGTCGGTGGTGGGGAACCGGGGCGGAGCCAGCCAGCAATCCTTGATGGCGGCGGCGGCAGGGAGCTGGGGGTGCCCCAGCCCAGGCCTAAAGCATCGGCCAGAGACTTTAGGCTTAGGCTGGGGAGGAGCCAGCCAGCGATCGTTGATGGCAGCGCCGGGGAGTTGGGGGTGCCTCGGCCAAGGCCTAACGCCTCGGCCAGAGGCTTTAGGCCTGGGCCGGAGCTGAGCCAGACAGTGATCCTTGATGGTGGTGGCGGCCGAGAACCGGGGCGGAGTCAGCCAGCGATCCTTGATGGCCGTGGCAGCAGGGAGCTGGATGTGCCCCGGCCCAGGGCTAATGACTCGCCAGAGGTGTTAGGCCTGGGCAGGGGCCAAACCGGCAATTGGTGTGAACTACAGAGGAAACACCTTTTCTGACTGCTGATTGGTTAAGCACCCTGTATGCCACTGCTAATATTCTTAGTAACTTGGATAATAAGAGTCCAAATAGGTGATCTAGGGTTTTTTACCACACTCCTGGAGAAAAAAAGGAAGGTCTGCTGCTGGAGGGTTAAGAAATGTCATATCCTGCCCTAGCCGGTTTGGCCCAGTGGATAATGCCTCGGCCTGCCCAATGCAGATTCTGGGTTCAAGTCTGACCAAGGGCATGTACCTAGGTTGCAGGATCTTCCCTGGCCCGGGCCCAGGTCAGGGCTCATGCAGGAGGCAACCAATCAAAGTGTTCCTCTCACTTTGATGTTTCTCTCTGTCTTTCCCTTTCTCTTCCACATTCTCTAAAAATCAATGGAAACATATCCTCAGGTGAGGATAAAAAAAATAATAAAGAAATTATTATTATATGAAAGACACATCTTGAAAATGCCTAAAGAAAGTTGTCATTTTTTCATGGTGAAGGGACTGGAGTCTGTGTTGATGAAAACACCTTGGTGGCTGCGGTGACTGGCAGTGGCTGCAGCAGCGGGGTGATGGGGTTGGTGCCTTCCCCTGATCAGCCCGGTCACCTCCCACAAAGGGAGGCCAGACTTCGGCTTAGGCCTGCTCCCCAGGGGAGCAGGGAGTGGGCCTAAGCCATCAGTAGGACATCCCCTGAGGGCTCCCAGTATGTGAGAGGGGG
>NW_005354322.1:283855-284158 GCF_000412655.1 Myotis brandtii
CACAGGGGGGAGCTCTGCTCAGCCACAAGCCAGGATGACGGCTTCCAGCACAGCGGTGGTGGCGGGAGCTTCTCCCGTCTCCTCAACAGCGCTAAGGATGTCCGGCTGCAGCTTAGGCCTGCTCCCCACTGGCAAGTGGACATCTGGGGCTGCCAAAGGGATCTCTGACTGCCAACTTAGGCTCAATCCCCCGGGGAAAAGGGCCTAAGCCAGCAGGTGGAAATCCCCTGAGGGGTCCCAGACTGCGAGAGGACACAGGCCGGGCTGACGGACCCCCCCGAGAGCACACAATTTTTTGCCCCC
>NW_005354322.1:284370-287010 GCF_000412655.1 Myotis brandtii
AGACGGGCCAGACATGCCCTGGAGCCCTCCCTCAGTCCCTCCCTGGCTGACCAACCTCCCGTGTCTTTTCCCTGCCCCAATCGTGCACCAGTAGGGTTTCTCAGCCTGGTCTCAATCTGGGACCCCTCAGGAGAGCTGGTTTTGGCCTGATGCCACAGGCCAGGTGGAGGGACCCCACTGGTGCATGAATTCGTGCACCAGGCCTCTAGTATTAAATAACTGTAGAAGTTAAAAATTAAATCTTGTACATTTCCTTCTGATGTTTCTGTACTCTGTTCATTGTCTGCAATAAAGCGGCTCTGACAGTGTAAATGGTTTGAGTCCTCTGAATCCTTTCAGCAATCAAAAACTTAAGGTGATGATTTTAAAATTAATACAGGCTGCACAGAAAAACTGTACCTCTGAATATAAAGAGAAGAAAATGAAGCAGAATTAAGCTGCAAGTTTTCTCCCATATCTTACTCTTATTTTTCATATTTCACCCCAAAAAGGCTAAAACCATGCATTTCACAATAGCATTATCCAGCCACCCCACAGCTTCTGAGGAAATCAGGTCCTATGCCCTATGATTGAATTGCATTCAAGTTCAAAAGTGAAGAGGTGATTCTGCATTGGTGTGGCCCCACAGGGAAGAAGAAGCAGGTAGATATGACACTGTAGAAAAAGAACATGATTTCAAATGTAATATACATTTAAATTTTCATTTAAAGTAACAAACATGCACTGAGAAAAACTCACATATTAAAATAAATTATTACAAAGTATTCATCACCCAGGTTCGTGACAATAACATCTTATCACTAGCACCTGAGAGCACCCCCTCATGTTCCTTATATAGACCTATCTACCCTCAGAGAAATCTAAACATGTCTAACCTATTTCCCCAGAAATTAATATTTGATAAATTCCAATAAGTCAATTTATGGGTTTGTGAACTCTGTTATATTTTGTGTTTGGTTACTGTCATTCAATAATATTTATGTAAAATTAATCCTCATTGGTTTGTGTGGAATTGCAGAGTCATTTTTGTGTGGCAGTATAATACTCCATCCCACTGTATATTACAATTTATTCATACAAAATACTGTGGATTCACATTAGTGTTGATTTTAGTTAAAATATGAAGAGTAATACAGCTAAGAATATTGGGTACATATATTTAGTGCACATGTATATTATTTCTATTTGCAATATACCTGAGTGGAACCACTAGTCATGAAATAGGCAAATGTTTATCTTGGACAAAGACTGACATTGGTTTCCAAGGTGCTCTTGCCTATTACACTTATATCAGCATTTCTTAATATTCCTTTTGTTTGTTTTTGGAAACACTTGGTATGGTTTTTTTTTCATTTTAGTCATTCTGATGATTGTGTCATTAATTTATTATCTTTTTTTTTGAAGTGCCCATTCAATCGAATCTATTGCCTATACACTATTGTATCAGTTGTTTTTCCTACTGAAATATTCTCAATTAAATTTAAACAAGTTAGAGACTGGATCCAGGTGAAGAGTTATGCTTGGCCATGCCAGGTTTGTTATATTAATTAGATACTCAAGTATGGAGGCCAAGAAGGCAAGTGGACTATATGAGTTTGGAGATGAGGATAGACGTAAGTTTAAAGCTATATATTTAGATGCTTTCAGACTGTGGGAGGATTAACGCCATGGAACTAAACAATATCAGCCAGACTAAGGCTAACTCCTTGGGTACTCCATCCCGAAAAGGTTTGGAAAAAGAAATATCAGAAGGGAGACTTGAAAGAAATGCCTAGTGAGTTAAGAGAGAAACTAAGGGTTTGACAGGTTTAGGATTTCAAATGAAGAGAAGCATATTTCAAAAAAGAAGGGATGATCAAGTCTACCAAATAGCACTGAGAGGATGGTTAACATGAACACAATTTAACAAGATGAACATTGTTGGTGACTTTGGAAAAATAAGTGATTTCAGTAAGAATAAAATTTGATGGGAACAGATTGATGAGAGAATAACATATTAGATATTTTAAAAGGCAGCATAGATACTTCTATGATACTGTCCTAGAGTAAACTAAAGAACTGGTAGGTGTTTGGAGGTGTACTGTTAAAGGGAGAATGCATTTTGATGAAAGATGAAAGATATGATAGCATAAATTTGGTTTGCACTTGATCCTGAAGGTTAGGAAAACATTGGGAATGCAGCAAAGAGGGAATAATTGCTAGAGATGAATCATTGTGTGAACTCAAGTGGGTGGACAGGAGTTGGTAGAGAAATAATTCAACACAATGAAATAATTACCCCACAGTTAGAGACAATGAATATAAGAGCTTCTTGCAGGTCTTTTTTTAAATTATTGATTTAGAGGAAGGGGGAGAGGAATAGAAAAATCCATGAGAGAGAAACATCAAATCTAATGGCTCCTGCTTGCCCCCACTCTCCTCCCCACCCCAATGGGATCAAGCCCACAACCTGGGTATATCCCCTGACTGGGAATCAAATAGGCAACCTTTTGCTATAAAGGATAGTGCTCAACCAACTGAGTCACACCGCACCAGCCAGGAAACTTCCTGTGGGTCTTTGATTCTTGGGCATGACTGGCTAAAACCACAAAACCCAGCTCATTCTGATTGTGGTACTGGCTCTTGCTGCTCTGATATAAG
>NW_005354323.1:0-2159 GCF_000412655.1 Myotis brandtii
AGCATTTATATTTTCTGCGTGCCAATTAGAAAAAAAAATATGATAGCATGCTTAATTGCATTTCATGCCGAATATCATAATGCACTAACAAATATATAAGGAAGATTCAGTCTACTTGATTGGCTCAACAGAGTAAGTTACTCTCACCATTTCTACCATAAAAGTCCTGACTGATGTCCACTGCATCCTGAATGTAGCCAGCTATTCTCTAAGGGTCCTTAAACTTCTACTCGAAGAGGTCATGCTGGAGAAAATCTTCAGCCAAAGTGTATACTTTGCTCAAAGTATAAAAAAAAAAAGTCATGGTAGATGTAAAAGGTGAGTGAAAATGATAGGGATACAAAGGTAATCTAAAAATATGATTTTTCCTTTTTCCTTTTCCTTTGCTTCCCTTTTACTAACAGAATGTGTGATTGACTAATTAATTGTATATATTAAATATGTTCTGGCTAAGATTTCAGTTGACCAGGCAAGAACAATGAGACTTTTAAACCAGCCCTGAACTTACATGCCTGGCCTCCAGGAATGCAGAGGCTGATCGATTAGGTCTCATCCATTAGGTCTCAGAAACACCCAGAAGACCCGCATCCAATCACCACTTGACTGATTTCATAAGGCTGTCCATCCTGTTCCGGGAACCAGTAATGAAAACATTCATCAGGACCCAAGATCCCCACAGGGGCTAAATTCCAGAACCGATCATCAGAACCCCCTTTGTACGCCATGCCCTCTCCCTTCCCCTGACTCTCCTATATAAGCTTTCTCCTAACAAGTTTAAAGGGACGGTAGATGATAGGGTTTTTATCTGTCACCTCCCCAGATTTCCAGCATCTGATATTATTAAATGTGCATTTATAATCCAATCCCTGTCTCTGCTTTTTGGCTGGGTGGTGACAGGCACCACGAGCTCTGGACTCTGTTGACCTCTGGTTTCAAAAAGATCGGTCATGTCTTCAGACAGATCACATATCTTTTGCAACCTCAAAGAGTTAAAACTGAAGAAAAGTCCTCTGGATGCATTGAATGTGAGGAGGGTCATAAGCTTTCACCTTCAACATGATGGACCTCAGGCAGGGAAAGGACCACAGGCACACTGGGACTGTGAAAAGGTATTCAGGCAGAGGACACCTCTGATTTGACATAAGACAGGGTATAGTCATTTACTAAACTATTTACTAATTTATTTCTCCATGCTGGCAGACGTTCTCATCTGTTTTATCTACTCTTGTACCTCCACCACAAAACACACAGCTTGGTACACCTAACTAATAAGAGGTTCAGAACATGCCTCCCAAAATATGTCACTGTGGCACAGTGATTATTTGGAGCTAAAGGCACTTGAGAAATAGATGCAGGAAGGGCTCTCTGACCACTCCTCCCCCTTTCTACCTAAACGCAGGTCATAAAATTTCCCAGGACAAAGGTGTTCTTCCTCTGCCAGAAAGTAAAGAATATTCTTATCACCAGACACTAAATTGGACCTATATAAACTAACCTACTTAAAAAACAACAACCCGTTTTCCATTTATTTTCTCCATACATTTCCTAGTCACAGTAACACTGCTGCCCTTGCCCTTAGCCCAAAGCTCATTTTCTTGTCACAACCCACAATTTATTATTCTTTGTTTAAAGACATATATGAGTTCTTGGGCCTAACAGCTTGTTTGAGCCTTTGTTCTCCCTTTAAAAACTTTCATGTGCATGTAAACATATTACTAAAATGTGTGTTTTTCTCCTCTTAATGTGTCCATGTCAGTATAATTTTAGGCCCAGTCACTGAGTCTAAGAAAGTATAAAGTCTCTCCCCTGTAGTACTCAGTAAATTTTGAGTGCACATGCTCCCAAGTAGTATTGTACACTTACCAGTATTCAGTTGAATTTCCTTTTTAAACCAGTTATACTTGTCACAACAATTATGTAATTAAATAAATTTTATGCAAGTTGAAGGCACGTGATTGATGATGGGTTTTCTATTTCACCTAAGTTAAATGCTCTGAAAGAATCAGTAATTATGAGTCACTAACATATTCTCTGTTGTATGAAGTATAGATAAGAAAACTGTAAAAAGTTGACAGTAGACTTGAAAAAAATCTACAAGGCATTTGCACTCAATTTTTTAATAATATTTTTTATTGATTTCAGAAGGGAAGGGAGAGGGA
>NW_005354324.1:0-1092 GCF_000412655.1 Myotis brandtii
ATATATATTTTAAAAAGGGTATAAGCCTTCAGTTGTAAGAGAACTAGTTTTGGAGCTCTAATGTGCTGCATGGTAACTGTAGTTAATAATGTGTAGTGCACTTGAAATTGGCTAGGAGAGTATATCATAAGTGTTTTCACCACACACAAAAAAGTTAAATATGTGAACTAATAGATATATTAATTAACCTGATTTTGGTAATCATTTCACAGTGTATGCATATGTCAAATTATCACATTGTATACCTTAAACAGGTACAATTTTATTTGTCAATTTTACTTCAATAAAGCTGAAAAATTCTAATATTTAAATGACCAACTTAAGAATAATTCAACACAATACTTTCTTTAAAACTACAAAGGGGAAAAAAAACCAACAAAGAAACAAACAAAAAACAGGACAAGAAATATTTGTAGCCCAGAGAACTACCAAGGACTAAAGTATTCTATTATTTGCCCCTTTCTTTCACAACATATTACTCCCAATTAAGGAAGCAAATACATGCAAGGCAATAATTGCTGTTATTGTCTTATCACTAAGTTGAAGGACATCTACAAATTGACTCTGACTGTTCTTATGTTTTCTAATCTGTTATGTGCCAGCTCCTCATTCATAGGGCAACAGAATTTTTTAGATGAAAGAGACCAGATGAATTGTCTTCTACATTTGTTTTTGTCTCTAGCAATTTGAAAAGACAATCTAACTTCCTCATATTCACACTAACATTCTAAAACAGATGCTTGTGGCCTGAACATATTCTATGGTATTGTCAGCATAGGCAGATAGTTATTGACATGAGGAAAAATATCTAATGATTATGATAAGGGAAAAGAAAAAGGGAACTAAATAATTTTAGTAAACCGGGAAGCAGAAGTAAGTCACAGAGCGGAATTCCCACCTAGTTTACTGGTAAACAGACAAATTGATACACTCTGGGGGACTGCCACCAGGAGATTGAATCACCGCTAAATGGGACAGAAAACTCCCCCAGGGGCGCTGAAAGCCCAGTACTGGAGCGGGCCAAGGGGCGGGGAGAGGGGATTTCTCTGCTCAGTGTACACACAATAGAAACTAGATGATGTCAGGGAACTT
>NW_005354324.1:1941-2987 GCF_000412655.1 Myotis brandtii
CAGGCCTAACGCCTTGGCCAGAGGCATTAGGTCTAGGCAGGGGCAGAGCGGGAGATCGTGGGGAGCTGAGGGTCCCCTGCACAGGCCTAACGCCTTGGCCAGAGGCATTAGGTCTAGGCAGGGGCAGAGCGGGAGATCGTGGGGAGCTGAGGGTCCCCTGCACAGGCCTAACGCCTTGGCCAGAGGCATTAGGTCTAGGCAGGGGCGGAGTCAGCGATCGTGAACAGCTGGGGGTCCCCTTCCTAGGCCTAACGCCTTGGCCACAGGCGTTAGGCCTGGGCAAGGGTGGAGCCTGCAATCCGGGAAGCTGGGAGTCCCCTGCCCAGGCCTAATGCCTTGGCCAGAGGCGTTAGGTCTAGGCAGGGGCAGAGTCAGCGATCGTAGGGAGCTGGGGGTTAGGCCAGAGGCATTAGGCCTGGGCAGGGGCGGAACCAGCCATGGCGGGGAGCAGGGGCGGAGTCAGCGATCCTGAGCAGCTGGGGGTCCCCTGTCTAGGCCTAACGCCTTGGCCAGAGGCATTAGTTCTAGGCAGGGGTGGAGTCAGCGATCATGGGCAGCTGGGGGTCCCCTGTCTAGGCCTAACGCCTTGGCCAGAGGCATTAGGCCTGGGAAGGGGCGGAGCCTTCAATCGCGTGGAGCTGGGGGGTCCCCTGCCCAGGCCTAATGCCTCAGCCAGAGGCTTTAGGTCTAGGCAGGGGCAGAGTCAGGGATCGTGGGCAGGGGCGGAGCCTGCAACCTCGGGGAGCTGGGGGTCCCCTGCCCAGGCCTAATGCCTCAGCCAGAGGCTTTAGGTCTAGGCAGGGGCAGAGCCGGGGATGGTGGGAGCTGAGGGTCCCCTGCCCAGGCCTGACACCTCTGCCGGAGGCCTCAGGCCTGGGCAAGGGGCCTATCGATCCGGCGATCGGAGGGTGATGAGGGTCGACTCCTCTGGCCGAGGAGTCAGGCCTAGGCGGGGCGGAGCCAGCAATCGGAGGGGGCTGGGGGTCCCCTGCCCAGGCCTGACGCCTATGCCAGAGGCATCAGGCCTGGGTGGGGGGGCGGAGCCG
>NW_005354325.1:0-229 GCF_000412655.1 Myotis brandtii
CACCCCGGGAAGTTCCCGCCCTGCTCCCAGCGGCCCGGTGCCCCTCTCCTGGCTGCATAGTTCGCGTCCCACTCCCGGCTGCCTGATGCAAACCCGGGGAAGTTCCCGCCCTGTTCCCAGTGGCCCGGTGCCCCTCTCCCAGCTGCATAGTTTGCACAGGGCAAAGGCAGCCCAGGTTCTCCGCCTTTGCCCTGCCACCCGGCTCTTGCCTGCCGCCTGGGTTTCTGAT
>NW_005354325.1:247-773 GCF_000412655.1 Myotis brandtii
GCTTCTTCCATCCTTCCCCTTTCGCCTCCCATCATTGTGCCTATGTATGCAAATTAACCGCCATCTTTGTTGGTAGTTAATTTGCATATCACCCTGATTAGCCAATGGGAAGCGTAGCGGAGGTACAGTTAATTACCCTTTTTGTCTTTTATTAGATAGGATTTGTATAATTAATTCACTTCATTGTACTGATGGGGTGCTCATAATAATCTGGCCAGTCAGTGTATTTCACCACAATTTTCTCCAAATATGTATTTTTATTGATTTCAGAGAGGAAGAGGGACAGAGAGAGAAGCGTCAGTGATGAGAATCATTGATCGGCTGCCTTCTGCACGCCCCCTACTAGGGATGAAGCCTGCCACCTGGGCATGTGCCCTGATCTTGAATTGCACTGTGACCTCCTGATTCATAGGTCAACATGAAACCACTGAGCCTCGCTGATTAGTGTCACCCCAATTTTTAAAAGAGTTATTTTTAAAGCGAAGACTGCAAAGGTACCATTTGAATGAGCACAGGTTGTGACTTA
>NW_005354326.1:0-1568 GCF_000412655.1 Myotis brandtii
TTTACCCTCTGGCGTCTCAGTGGGTTCAGTGACGGGGAGACCTTGACACGGAGCGGTCAGAGGGTTCTGTTCTCTGAGGTCCTTACGACTTAACGTTAGAGTAATCCATGCACATGTAGAAAGCGACACTCAGAAACCAGAACCAGCACGGTGGAAAGGCACGCGATGAGAAGTGAGGCTCCCCTCCCCCAGGCCTGGTCCCAGGTGGGCCTGTGAACGAAGCTTGCTTGGCATGGGAACCAGTCCAGGAGTTTTGTGTGCACATCAGGGTATGAGTACATGTAATTCTTCACAAGGGGGCTCATGTTGTAAGTACTTGCGTACTCCCCCGCCACCTCCAACGTGTACCTTTTCATGTTAGTTCCTGGAGCTACCTCTCCATTTTTTAAAAACAGTCTCATAATATCCCATCCTACGGTGTGGCTGGTCCATAATTCACGTAACCGGAGTCCTGGAGATGTTGACGTTGTTCCTGCGTTTGCCTGTCACGGTCAGTGCCGTGACGCTGTCTGTATATGGCTCTTGCAGAACTGCTGGGGTGCGCTAGGAGGTGCCGAGTGACAGCTGTTGCCCTGCCGCAACCCCCCCTCGCCCCCCACCTCAGTGCTCACCCTGATTCTTACCCCACCAGCAGTGAGTGGTGGGTGTGCTTCCCCCATTTTCACCAACCCTGGGGGTTTCCGAAATGCATTGAATTTGGGCCACCTGCAAGGCCCCTTTGATTTGCATGCGTTAAATTATGAATAGGGTTGAATATCTTCCCATGTAGCATTGACCAGATGGGTTCCTTCCCTCTTTCCTTCCTTTCCTTACTTCCTCTCTGAACTCGTTTTTTATTTTGCCCATTTTTCTGTTGGGTGGGGCTGAGGCCATCCTAAACTGACCCTGCTGTTCTAGAGGGGCCGGTGTGGGTTATGAAAGCTGTGGCCGGAGCTTTGAGTTTGGGCATTCGTTCAAGAAGCCAGTGTTCCTTGGCAATTTGTGAACCCTGGAGGAGGATCCTGCCAATTTGGGGACGAAATGCTGATATTTTTCTGATGTAACAACTAGGTGAGAAGTGGTGAGACCTCCATTGCCCAATCCTGACCGTGTTGGTGGCCCCGCCCTCCTGGGACCTCGGGGATTGGGGTGGCTGCCACTTTGGCGCATCTGAGAGGTGCCGGCAGTTGTACTGATTGGCTTCAGCGTGGGGCGCTCCCGCCCGCCCATGTGGGGACCCCGGCCGCTCTGTCTGCTCCCTGCAAGTCTGATTGTCTGGCGCCCACTCCTGCAGGGTGACAGGGCCCTCCGTCCTGACACACTCACTCCGCACGCCTGCCACTACCTCCTTCCTGCAGGATCGCCGGGAGCAGCCGTCCCCTCCTGGTCCCGAGCTGAGCTGGGATGAGCGGGAGTGCTGGCTTTGTCTGACCCGCTTCATTCATTCAGGACTTTGGCGGGGCGACTCCAGGGCCCGCCGGCTTTGCTGCTGTGTCACTTCCGTCAGGAGGTCTTAGTCTGACCTGCAGGCTTTTTCAAAGCACCTCAAGCTTTTGTGGTGAATTTTCTGATTTTGGACGAGTGTCGCC
>NW_005354327.1:0-845 GCF_000412655.1 Myotis brandtii
TTGCATCCTGCTACATTGCTGAATTCATTTATTAAGTTTCATAGTTTTTTGATGGAGTCTTTGGGGTTTTCTATGTACAATATCATGTCATTTGCGAATAATAACAATTTTACTTCTTCTTTTTCAATTTGGTTACCTTTTACTTCTTCTTCTTGTCTGATTGCTATGGCTAGAACTTCCAGTACTATGTTGAACAGGAGTGGTGAAAGTGGGCATCTCTGTTTTGTTTCTGTTCTTAGGGAAAATGGTTTTAGTTTTTGCCCATTGAATATGATGTTGGCTAAAGTTTGTCATATATGGCCTTTATCATGTTGAGATATGCTCCCTCTATTCCAACTTTGCTGAGAGTTTTTATCAAAAATGGGTGTTGGATTTTGTCGAATGCTTTTTCTGCATCTATGATTAGCCAATGGGAAGCGTGTCAGAGGTACGGTTAATTCCCTTTTTGTCTTTTATTAGATAGGATACGTTTATTGGTTTGTGAATATTGTACCAGCCTTACATTCCTGGGATAAATCCCACTTAGTCATAGTGTATGATCTTTTTAATATGTTGGTAGATATAATTTGCTAATATTTTGTTGTAGATTTTTGTTCATCAGGGATATTGGCCTATGACTCTCTTTCTTTGTAGTGTCTTATCTTTTTTGGAATTAGGATAATGCTGGTCTCATAAAAATAGCTTGAAAGTGTTCCTTTCTCTTGGATTTTTTTTGGAATAGTTTGAGGAGGATAAGTGTTTGATCTTTGAATGTTGGTTAAAACACCCCTGTGAAGCCATCTGGACCCAGGCTTTTGTTTGAAAGTTTTTTGTTTTTTATTACTGCTTCTATTTCATCAGTTGTT
>NW_005354328.1:0-520 GCF_000412655.1 Myotis brandtii
TTCAATGTCTCCCCATTCACAATACAGACCAGGCAAAAGAGCCTGAGCTGAGGTGTATATGGGGCAAGTATACTCTGCCTCCTATTTCTGTACAGTCAGTGTAAGAACACAGCCTGTGGTAAGCACCAGGAGGCCTATATATTTTTTATTGATTTCAGAGAGGAAGGGAGAGGGAGAGAGAGAGAGAAACATCAATGATGAGAGAGACTCATTGATTGGCTGCCTCCTGCACACCCCCCAGTCGGGATCGAGCCCACAACCCAGGCATATACCCTGACTGGGAATCAAACCGCGACCTTCTGGTTCATAAGTTGACACTCAGCCACTGAGCCACACTGGCTAGGCAGTCACTCCTTTTAATATAACCTGAAAATGGAGACCAAATAATGGAAAGAACATTAAATTTTTGAGCCAATCTAAATTTTGTTCAAATGTCAACTCTATTAGCTTAGAAAAATTTTTCTTTGATCTTCAGTTATATAGATAACTAGTGGCCTGGTGCACGAAATTCGTGCACATT
>NW_005354329.1:0-597 GCF_000412655.1 Myotis brandtii
GGTCGACGTTCAACCACTGAGCCATGCTGGCCGGGCTACCATATCTCTTGATCATATCATGTCCCCTGGTGCATTTAGACATACTCTATTTACAGCTTATAAAAGTGTATGTACTGATAGACGATGATTGGTGGGAACAGGAAAAGGGAAATAGTTTTAAAGTAGTAAGACTTGGGGTGTACTTTTCTCTTTTGCACTTTCCTATGTTGTATAATGAATGTAATTTTGAGGGGAAGAGTCATTGCGCGTATTTAAGATGCCCTTCTTTGATTTTTTAAATTGAGTTTAGACAGAGAGGAAGGGAGAGGGATTGAGAGATAGAAACACTGATGAGAGAGAAACGTTGATTGGCTGCCTCCTCCATGCCCCACACTGGGGATCCGGCCTCCAACCCTGGCATGTGGCCTGACCGGGAATCGAACTGGTGACCTCTTGGTTCGTGGGTTGACATTCAACCACTGAGCCACACCGGCCGGGCAAGATTTCTTACGGTTGAGGTGGCTGGTGAAATGACATGGTGATGAGTCCTGCAGAGAGTTTACACACACACATCGGAGCAGTGGTTCTTAGGAAGAGCTCACCTTTGTTATCCCTCCC
>NW_005354330.1:0-1389 GCF_000412655.1 Myotis brandtii
CCCAGTCAGGGCACATACCTAGGTTGTGGGTTTGATTTCCAGTTGGGGCACAGATAGGAGGTAACTGATGGATGTTTCTCTCTCACATCCATCTTTCTCTTCCTTTCTCCCTTCCTCTCTCTCTCAAATCAATAAAAAAAAAAACACATCCTCCGGTGAGGACACATTTGTAATTCCTTAACTAATAAAGAATTTAAAGATTAAAAAAAAAAAAAAAAATGGCCAGGGCTGCAGGCTGCTAGCACACCAACCCCTAACCTTCCACACTGCCCTGCTCCCCTGCTGCCTCTGCTGCTCACGTCAGGCAAAGCCCCAGTGGCCTCTGCCAGGGACTGTGGCACCCTCAGGCCAGTCGGGCATTTGGGTCCTGGGCCTGCACGGATGGCTACAGAGCACCAAAGCGGGTGAGCCCTGGGCCTGGGCCTGGAGACGCCTCCAGCCACCTGGCCCCGCCGTCCTCAGCCCTGCCCCACAGCCTTGCAGGACATCTGGTCCCTAAGGTGTCCATAGTATTGTCTCAGGGAGCCCATGTGGGCAGTTAAAACCCCTGCTGCCACCGGCACCCCGAGAAAGCCTTCCCCTCCACCTCTCTGTTACACAGCCAGAGGAGGTGGCCGAGCTGACGTGCAGCCCCAGGTGCCTTCCTCTACGGCACAAAGTGTCTCCCAGGTGTGCTCACCCACAGAACTCGCCTGCTTCCCACAGGCTTCCCCGGGAGGAAGAAGGACCCTCTTCCCCCTGTCTCTGCCAGGAGCATCCTCACAGACACGATGGCCCTCTCCTTCGCTCACAGGGGTGAGCTCGGCATTTCTGTGTGCACCTGGACTGCATCTACAACTTTCCTGGTGCCCAAGGAGGCGGGGAGACAGGAGTGCCAGCACTGCCCCTGCTGGGCGTTCCCCTGCCCGAAGCTGTGGGAGGGGCTGGGCGCAGGGAGCAGGTCCTGCAGGGAGGGCCCTAGGCTCACACAGGAACCCATCGCCTTAGTTAGGCTCCTCTAGGGAGAGTCCGAGCTCCATGAGGCAGGGCCTTCATTTTGTTCACTGCTGTGCCCCAGTGACTGTGACATGTTTGCACACGGGGGCGTGACACCTATCTGTTGAATAAATGTGTGTGTGTGTGTGTGTGCAGATGTAGAAATACTTGTATACTAAGTATATCTAGTACAGGCCTTATATCCAGAATATAAAGAACTCAAACAAATCAAAAGTCAGAAGACCTGAGTGTTTAAAAATGGGCATAAGACTTAAGAAGATATGTCAAAAAAAAGGATATGCAAGAGGATGATAAACATAAGAAAAAATATTCAAGTTCATTGGTTATCAGGAAGGGAAATCAAAACCACAGTGTGGAAGATGGCGGCATAGGCAAACACCGGAAATTGCTGCC
>NW_005354331.1:0-1491 GCF_000412655.1 Myotis brandtii
GGGGGCAGACACTCAATGCAGGAGCTGCCTCCAGCCCGCAGGCCCCAACCAGTGGCAGCAGCGGAGGGTGGGGCCGGTGAGCAGGCAGCACCAGGCCAGCCAAGGCAGGTGCCAGCAGGGGCCCCCCTGATTGCCCCACCGGTTGCCCCGCAGATCAGCCCTGATCGCCGGCCAGGCCTAGGAACCCTACCCATGCACTGGGCCTCTAGTATATATATAAAAGGCAAAGTGACTGACCGTATGTCCGTCCGACTGTCTGACTGACCAACTGGCCAGTACATATGATGCGCACTGGAATTTAATAATAAACGTTGACTCCCGCATGCGCGATACATATAAAGCTCTCACCGGCGCCAATCGCACGCATGTGTTTCACGCATGTCATTGTCGATCGTGAATTTGGTTGACACTTCTATTATAGAGAAAGGGCAAGTAGCGATATTAAAATATTTCTTCTAATTAATTTCCTTTCAATGTGCACGAATCTGTTCACCAGACCACTAGTATTAAAAATAAACATATTTTCCATGTATAAGGGACATATTTTAAAACAAAAAATTACCTTTTTTTTCTTTTTATTTGGAGGTGAGAGGTCTAGTTCTCTTTCTGTCCTTCACTATTAAAAATAGTCTTTCTCTATATATCTCCATAAAACATTGGCATAACCCTAAAGTTTGAATGAGCAAAGGCACACCAACTTTAAAAGACTCTGTTGTTTCAAGGGCTTATTGGCTTGGAGAACAATAGCTCAAGTTTAAAACATTTCCAGGCATGTGGCGCCACCGGACAAGGACTTGCTTGCTTCAGAGAACTTCCGTGGACCCTTGTGATTAGTTCAATCACTTGTGAACTCCAAGGCTCTCATTCTTCATCCCCACTTCCATCCCTGACATCCCATATGCATTTCTTGAAAGGAGTGCTTTAGAGAGTTTTTACAGTAGAGGGACTGGCTCACAGAAATTGATCTATGAAGCCGAATAGACATATAGCGGCAAGGATCTGTAGAGGCACTATGGTAGACCAAAAAACATCCCTTAGTCAAGACCCAGGGAATTTATATTCTGACTAGAGGCCTGATGCACGAAATTCGTGCAAGGGGCTTGGCCCTCACAGGCGTGGCGACTTGCCTTGGCCCTTGCAGCCCCGGCTTTGTGCGGAAGGTCATCCAGAAGGATATCTGGAAGGTCGTTCGGCTGTCTGGTCTAATTAGCATATTACACTTTTATTATTATAGATTATTATAGATCCTGACTTTGCTACTTCGCTGTGCAGCCTTGGACCTACCCCTTGACTCCTGAGCTTCATTGTTTCACCAAGGGTCACCACCAAGTTGGGACCCGGTAGCACAGACACGTTACCGATGGGAAAGTAATAATGAGGACCTTCTTGTTCTGCCTCCTTTACGTACACACGATTGTTGTTTGCCTCTGAAACGTTAAGCAGGCTCTGGTTTTTATTTGAAGTGGCCTGACTTTATGTAACCGTAAAGAG
>NW_005354332.1:0-480 GCF_000412655.1 Myotis brandtii
GGAAGTCAGTCCTGCAGGGGTCATCTTAGAAATGGCTACGCCCTCCCCCAGCTGTTTCCCGGAGGGAAAAGTTTCAGGCAGGAACCCGCCCTCAGGGTGAGGTTTCAGGCAGGAACCCGCCCTTGGAGCAGAGCCTAGAAGTACTGAGTCCGGCCTTCAAACCAGACCCTGACAGTAGGGAGGAGGTAGCCCCATTCCTCAAGGAATCCACAGGTGGCCAGCTTGCTGTCAGGGGCCTGCCAGCTAGGAATCCTATTCACCTGCATATCTGTATAAACTTTTAATACATTATATTAGAGGTCGTGGTGGTACTGTTTTACCCACAGTGTCTACAGGAATTGCTGCAAATTTACTTCTTGGTGGAAGCACCTTTCATTCCCAATATAAATTACTACCAATTCCAAATAAAACTTCAATTTCTAGACTCGATATAAAGAGTGAACTTGCTAAAACTATTAAAAAGGCCCAATTTCTCATTAT
>NW_005354333.1:0-500 GCF_000412655.1 Myotis brandtii
CTGACTGGCTTATTTCACTTAGCATAACACTCTCTAGTTCCATCCATGCTATGAGGGAAGGTGGGGTGTAGGGGGTTAGAAATCAACCAAAGGACTTGTATGTATGCATGTGAGCATAACAATGGACACAGATGGGGTGGTGAGGACATGTGCTGAGAGTTGGGGTGGTCGGGGAGAGGTCAATGGGGGAAAAAGAAAAAAGGAGACTTATGTAATACATTAAACAATAAAGAAGTTAAATTAAAAATAAACAAATAAATGCATTTGCAAGACTAAAAAAATATTGTTTGTGCTTGAAAGATAATTTTATCAATTGAACCATTATATAATTGTACAACTTTCTGTTAATGTTATATTTCCTGGGATTTGACCATATTAATCTGGAAGCTATAATTTGTTCATTTTCTTTGTAAGAAACTGTATCAAGGCATTACTTATATTACATTTTATATTTTTTTTCTGTTTTAATTTTTTCTTTATTAAGGTATTACATATGTGTC
>NW_005354334.1:0-5158 GCF_000412655.1 Myotis brandtii
ATAATTTCTTTGATACTATTTTATTTCTGTAATACTTTCTGTGCTCTCACGTAGTCGACATTGAGCAAGTCTTTCCCCATTCTCTGCCTCTAATACCACCGTTATCCCTAAGACCCAATGCAGTGCTACCTCTCTTATGAAACCTTTCCTTATTATCCTGCCCAACTTAGCTGGAATAAATTGTTACGGTTTTCTCTCTGTGTTGTCTGTACCGCTTTTTTAATACTTATTTAATCCTGGATTCTCTTATAATTTGCTATTTAATGTCAAACTATTCCTCCTAGACTGCAGTGCCATGAAAGAATGCTGTGATCTGCCCTAGCACACCATGAAGGTACTCTTGTAGCTAAACTGTCCATAAATGCATAACTCAACTCCATCAGACACCCTAGACTTTGAATCCCTTCCTACCCCAGCCTATAAGACCTTCTCTTCTCTAGAAGTTTTGCCAATCTTTCCAAACTCTGGTTTGCTTCCCAGAACGGGTTTTATTCATTTCTTATTTTCAATCACTTACAAGGTAGCAGACCAAGAATTTAAAATATTATATTGATTCACTCTATTTTGTTTATTTTTAATTTTTCTTACTGACTTATTCAAAAGTTTAGCATTTCATGTATTTAATTTTAAGTTTTTATAAAAATATAGTTGACATACAATATGTTAGTTTCATGTGTAAAACATAATGACTTGAAATGTATATGCCTTACAAAGTGATCACCACAATAAGTGTAGCAACCATCTGTCACTGTACAAAGTTATGATAATATTGATTCTATTTGCTAGGCTCTACATTACCTCTCCACTGTTTATTTTGTACCTCTAAATCCCTTTTACCTCTTTGCCCATTCCTATTCCCTTCTATCTGACAACCACCAGTTTTTTCTTTGTAGCTATGGGTGTGTTTCTGTTTTGTTTACTCATTTATTTTGTTTTGTAGATCATATATATAAGGGAAATCATACAAAATTTGCCTTTCTCTGTCTAACTTATTTCACTTAGCACAATGCCCTCCCTATAGGTTCACCTATGTTGTCGCAAATGGCAGGATTTCATTCTTTAATAACTGTTGGAACGGATGTAGAGGAAAGGGAACCCTCCTGCACTATTGGTGGGATTGCAAATGGTACAACCCCTGTGGAAAACACTATGAAGTTTTACTCAAAAAACTAAAACTAGAACTATCATACAAACCAGCAATTTCACTTTTGGGTATTTATCCAAAGAAGATAACATGCATTTTAAAAGATATATGCACTCCTGCCTTTCTAGCTCCCTGGCCATTTGGGAGGCTGTTAGTTGGAGGCTTTGCCACACCTAAGGCAGGAAGATAGTGGCTGCAAAGAAGACAAAAGAGTTGCTGGAGTGGATCAAGTCTAGGCTCCAACCTGTTCTGAAAAGTGGGAAGTACGTACTGGGGTACAAGCAGCCTCTGAAAATGATCAGACAAGGCAAAGCAAAACTGGTCATCCTTGCCAACAACTGCCCAGCCTTGAGGAAATCTGAAACAGAGTACTATGCCATGTTGGCCAGTCATCACAGTGACAATAATACTGAATTGGGCATAAGTGTGAAAAATACTACAGGGCATGCGCACTGCTGTCATTGATCCAGGTGATTCTGCTATCGTTAGAAGCAGACCAGCACAGACTGGTGAAAAGTAAATCATGCAACATTTTCCTTTAATAAAACTGACAAGAGCTTGTTTTAAAAAAAGTAAAGGATATATGCACCCGTCTTTGCAGTATTATTTACAATAGCCAATATTGGAAGCAACCTAGGTGCCCATCAAAAGATGAGTGGATAAATGGGTCTATATATTCAATGGACTATTACTCAGACATAATTTTATTTTTATTTAATTCTCTATAGCCTTATCCAAATGAGAACAAAGAACTACAGAAGTGAACTTGCCTAAATCTACAGGTTAATGAGGAAACAAGTTAAAAAATATTTGAACCCATTTAATTCCAAAATTATAGACTTTAAGACTCTTACCCCTTCTCCTCATCAGTCACCTCCTTCCCTGTCTCCCCTCCTTCTTGCTTTGGCAGAGTGCTCCACACACAGTGGGAACTCAGTAAATATTTGCTGAATTGTCTATAAGTTTTGTGGAAATTGGTGATTTTGCCAAGAAAATGCTGGGAGGCAGGGAAGGTTAATTGAATATGAGTCTCAAAGTGTCTGTGTTATTTCTCTCCTTAGTCCTGGCTGGCAAACTGCACTTTTCTCCTTTTCCATTGCCTCTTATAACCAGCCATAGGGGGCCTGCAACGCTTAAGGCAAAGTCTACTAACACAGTCTCTCATGTTGGGGAAACTTAAGGCTCTGACAGAAACTTACAGCAGTTAGTTGCTTGGAAAGAGATCATAGAGTTGTGGGAAAGAAAAACCCCCCCACAAAACTGGCTTAAAGCACAGCAATACAAATGCAGTGCTTGATAGTAAAAATGCAAATTCTATTACCTTCCTGGATTGCATTATTTACAGCATGTGTGAAATATGTATGGATTTTCTAACAGACTTAAGTTCAATGACACAATACTGAAAATCAAATAAGAAAAAACCCAGTGGTAGCTTTATCTTCCCATTACAGAACTTTATTATACCTTTGTCTGTTAATAGAACAATATTTTAAAATATATTTTTATTGATTTCAGAGAGAAAGAGAGTGGGAGACAGAGATAGAAACACCAATGATGAGAGAGAATCATTGATCGGATGCCTTTCCATCCCCCCGCATGCTCCCCACAGGGGATCAAGCCCACAACCAGGAATCAAACCATGATGTCCTGGTTCGTAGGTTGACACTCAACCACTGAACCATGCTGGATAGGCACCAGAACGATATTTTAGTTATATAATTTATTTAGTATTGTTTGGTATTCTTCTGTTAATGCCTTCTGTTAAAGAAGAGTGTCCTGCCCTAGCCGGTTTGGCTCAGTGAATGGAGCATCAGCCTGCGGACTGAAGGGTCCCAAGTTTGATTCTGGTGAAGGGCACATGCCCAGGTTACAGGCTCAATCCTCAGCAAGGCAGCCAATCAATGTTTCTCTCTCATCATTGATGTTTCTATCTCTCTTTCCCTCTCCCCTTCCTCTCTGAAATCAATAAATATATATTTTTAAAAAAGAAGAGTGTCCTGCCCTCTTTTATAAGTATCTTTCATAGACTCATCAAGTTATTCAGATTAATGTGTTATAGTATACTATTGTCACTTTACTATTTATTTTGATGCTCACATTATCCCAAATGGGCCTAATAAGAACCTATTTAAGTTTAGTTCTTTTTTTGATATATTTATTACTGACAAGTTTCTAAACAATAAATAAACAAAATAAGCAACAGTAATAAAAATGTGAAAAGGGAAAATGTCAGAAAACAGAGTTGCTTCAGTGTATTATCTAAAATGATTAATTTCAACAAAAACTCAAAATATATATAAACAAATACACAAGTGTAACTCATACTTAAAAAAAAGACATTGTCTATAAGAGGGCCCAAATGTTGGATTTAACAGAAAAAAATACTTCAAAGTGGCTGTTATAACTATGATTGGAAAACTAAAAGACACAATGTTTAAAAAATTTAAAATATGATTACAGTGACTCAATAAATAAAAAATCAGAATAAACACATAGAAATATATAAAAAAGAACCAAATAGAAATTTCAGAATTGAAAAATACAATAAATGAAATGGAAAATTTCCTATATGGGCTCAATAGTATATTTGAGATAACAGGAAAACAAATCAATAGATTTGAAGATTGATCAATGGGAATTAGTCCATCTCAAGACAGGGAGAAAAAAAAGTTTTAAGAAAAATAAACAGAAGCTCAGAAACCTGTGAGAAAATTTTAAGCATATTCACACGGATATAATGTGACTGCCAGATAGATTGCAAAAACATAAAGGTGTAGAAATAAATATTTGAAAAAGTAAAGGTCAAAAATTCCCACATATGATGTAATAATAAATATCAATTTATAGATCCAACAAACTCAACAAATACCATGTAGGAAAAACACAAATATATCTAGACTTAGATACCTCAAAGTCAAATTGCTGAAAGACAATCTTCAAAATAGCAAGAGAAAAACATGTACAGAGAAACAATACAATTAAGAAAGGATTAAGCATTAGAAACAATGATGCCAGAAAGCAATGGGATTACATAATACCTACAGCATATTTCATAGATGCCTGAGCCTGAAATCACATGGCTTCCACAAAGGTTGTTACACCTGTGGATTTCTTCCCTTGTACCTTTATTTGTATTTATCTACTTACATCTATCTATCTATTGAACAAATATATTATTCATCATGATAATTTCGTTTTCATCCTCATGCATTTACTTTTCAGTTTTAATAATTTTCATTCATGTCTCTGTGAATAGTCAGTGAATTTTAGATATCCCTCTTTATAGTTAAAGGGAAAGGAAATAGTTAAATATTTAGTGTACTCTTTTTAGTATACAAGTAATAATGGCATCATTTGTCAATCTCCTCAGAAGAAAAATGAATTTTAAACATTATTTTTTAAAGCATAGAGTACATCGGAATTAATTTTGGTGAGCAATATTTCCAGAGTTTTATGATATTGAGATAGTCTGTTTCATATGTAGAAAACTTCATCAGACACATTCCAACCAGCCCACCCACCCCTCACAGCATAAAGCAGGTGGCATGATACTTCACAATGTCTCAATATCAAACAAAGCACCCTTGCCATATTTTACTTCTTGAATACTAGCTTCAACATTAGTTTTAACCTAATTAACATATCTATCCTATCTAATAATAGACAAACATGGTAATTGACCATACTTTCGCTACGCCTCCCATTAGCTAATCAGCAAGATATGCAAATTAACCCAACCAAGATGGCGGCAGGCAGCCACACAGCTGAAGTGAACATGAGGCTTGCTTGCTCCAGTTATGGAGGAAGCCAAGGTTCCCCGTCTGCCGCCGCCCAGCTCCAGATGCAACAATGTTGCAATTATAGAAGCTAAACAAACCCCAGATACCTGCTTTCAGCCAGCCACGGCCTCAGAGCTGGAGCCGGCTCTCAGCTCCAATGACAGCTATAGAAGGTAAATAAATCCCAGAATAAAAAAAGAAAAGAAAAAAGGAGAGGTTGGGAGCTCCAGTCGCC
>NW_005354334.1:5797-41740 GCF_000412655.1 Myotis brandtii
GGCACAGGCCAGGCTGAGGGACCCCCCCAGTGCACAAATTTTTGTGCACTGGGCCTTTAGTATATATATAAAAGCCTAAGCGACCATTGCAACCGAATGGACAACCAAACAGGCTGCGTGGCACCACCAGGCTGGCAGGGGGGTTTAGTGAGGGACGATCAAATGACTGAGCAGCAGGCTGCAAAGATGGTGTCACCCACAGCCAATAAGGAGGGAATATGCTAATTGACTGTCATGCCCTCAAAGATGGTGGCACCCACAGCCACAAGATGGCCACCAGGGAAGGGCAGTTAGGGGTGACCAGGCTGGCACGGGAGGGTAGTTAGGGGTGACTGGGCCAGCAGGGGAGGGCAGTTGGGGGGGACCAGGCCACCAGGGAAGGGCAGTTAGGGGTGACCAGGTTGGCAGGGCAGGGCAGTTGGGGTGGACCAGGCCAGCAAGGGAGGGCAGTTGGGGGCAACTGGGCTGGGAGGGGAGGGCAGTTGTGGGGGACCAAGCCACCAGGGGAGGGAAGTGGAGGGAACCCAGGCAAGCAGGCGAGCGGTTGGGAGCCAGCAGTCCTGGATTGTGAGAGGGATTTCTGGTGGGGATCGGGCCTAAACCGGAAGTTGTTGAACATCCCTCGAGGGGTCCCAGATTGGAGAGGGTGCAGGCCGTGCTGAGGGACACCCCCCCCAATGCACAAATTTTGTGTACTGGGCCTCTAGTATATATATATAATAGCACATGTTATACTGGGCAGTAATTAGTTCTAAGTTTACTATTACTGACCACCAGGGGGCAGCTCCTGCATTGTGTATCTGCCTCCTGGTGGTCAGTGTGCTCCCACAGGGGGAGCTCTGCTCAGCCACAAGTGGGGCTGATGGCTGCTAGTGCAACAGCGGTGGCGGGAGCCCCTTCCGCCTCCGTGGCAGCACTAAGGATGTCCACTGACAGCTTAGGCCTGCTCCCTGAGGTTTCCCAAACTAACAGAGGGATGTCTGACTGCCAGCTTAAGCCAAATCCCCTGGGGAGCGAGCCTAAGCTGACAGGTGAACATCTCCTGAGGGGTCCCAGACTGCAAGAGGGCACAGGCCGGGCTGAAGGAACCCCCCACCCCCCACCCAGTGCACGAATTTTCATGCAAAGGGACTGCAGATGTAATTTTTTGTCAGCTCATCAATGCTTTGGAAAGATCTGGATAATTTTTGACAATATATAGGGAAATCACTCACTGATTTTAGAGAGTGGGTATCATGGGTCAAAGTTTCATTAGGATTGCTAGTGGGATGCTATTCCTATGATTCTCAGGTACCCTTTAAGCCATCTCAGTCCACAGGCATTTCCTCTTGTACCCTCCCATCCATCTCTTAAACCACATAACTTCAGTTTAAGGCAGACTGAGTAATGAGTCTCAGCTCTGACTAGAGTCAGTAAACCTCTACTTGCTCAGGGCAATAAGAAAGTCTTTCCAGGCTGCCACGACTTGACTAATAAAAGCCAGATATGAGGAAGCCTGGATTTAGTTTTGTACCGCATAACTTCAGTTTAAGGCAGACTGAGGAAGGAGTCTCAGCTCAGACTAGAGTCAGTAAATCTCTATTGTATTTGTTACCCAGAACTCACCTCTACTTGCTCAGGGCAATAAGAAACTCTTTCCAGGCTGCCACGACTTGACTGATAAAAGCCAGATATGAGGAAGCCTGGATTTAGTTTTGTAAACTTTATTTTTTAATAACAGTAGATTTAAACAGTAAGTATCTTTTGAAAGTATGGAATCAAATAAGCTAACATTATGGTGATGATTTTGAAAGATGGATTTTAGCCTACATGGTGATTTAATTGTTAGTGAGAAGCAAATGCTGGCTTGTAGCAATAGGGTTAGTCAGTATTTCTCTAAATTCAATATGAACTATTGATTCATGGATGCTACAATATGAGGCCTTGCTAAAAGAGCAAGGGTTTCCAGATATCAGTAATTTTGAACAAGACAACCATTTGAAGAAGAAAATCTGTTAAGAGAACAAATTTATTTAATTCAAACTGAACCGGACTACTAGGAACTTTGAAAAGTATAAACTTGATTAAGTGTGGCTCTTGATTTAGTTTTGAAAAGGTAGGCTGCTATGCTGATAAAATGTTCTCTATATTACTGTTTCCAAAACAATTCAGCTATTGCAATAGTTTCATTGGTGATATTCTTCTGAACAAGATACATAGGATCTCATATATACCCAGATCTTGAGTCATACGAATAATAAAGAATATATAAAATAGCAGAGGCTATCTCTTTCCCAGCCCTAAACCCTCTTTGCACCTTTTATTATCTCTATGGCTTTATATATTTGCCCATTGACATCGCTTATAATGCTCAGGTAGATGTTAAGTTATCAAATAGGTAAAAATGTTTTCAGTACCTCAAGCTTCTTGAAGTGTATTTCATTGTTTCCACGTTCACTCATTATTCATTCTCTATTTCTCTGGCCTTCAAAATTTCTAAAAGCTTTCTTTCTTTTCCATTTTTTTACATTAAGGTAAAAAATAAATTGCAGTATTGCCCTTCATAGTATTTTCATTTTCACAATGAATTGCATTTTAACCAATATGAATGGAGTCCATCAGAATTGGAAGTGAAAATTTTAGGTTAGTGCTTCCCAATGCAGAGGTGAGAGTTACACAAAATTCCAAGGGTGGTTGAATGTGTATGAGGTGCAGAGAAAATAGATTGAACATTCAGAAGCACACTCTGGATGATTGTAAAACATTCTTCCGTATCTCCCTTTTTGACTGAGAAATACACCTAAGTTCCTGCCTCCTTCCACCGTCCCTAAAGCCAAGCTAAACCAATACCATTACCCTTCCACTTGCTGCCTGCCACCTCTGCTCTTCACCTCCTATTCCCAGATTACCAGATGGACCCCAGTAAATAGAGTGACTAGCATAGGATGTAAAGTTGAGTCAAATAACAAGTATTATAAGATAAGGGACATGTGTCACCACCTGATACAATATTATTTTAGGGCAATTCTTCAGAATGGACTCAAAGGGTTGATTTTTTTTTCTTTCGGATATAGTCTACCACAGTGTTTCTCAACCTACAATGTACATTAGAATCATCTTGAGAGCTTGTAGAAACATCAATGTCTGGCCTCCACCCAAAGATCTTCATTTAATTGATTTAGGAAAGGGTTTGGACATTGATTATTTTTAAGTTCCCAGAATGATTCTAATATGCATCTGAAGTCTGGAATGTTTAGATGGCAAAAAGGCCACAGGACAAGGAATATGCTAGTTCAGTTTAAAGGGCAGTGTAATTAATTTAGGCATATTCTTCTTAAATCTCTTTACTAACAATATCCTGCTTTTATTCCAAAAATAAAATATATGAGGGTGATTTGACATTTTACAAATAAAAAAAAAAAAATTAGTGACTAATTTAAGTCCTAAAGGTAGTCAATGCCAGATATTGAAATCCAAAGCAGTGCTATGTACTGCTAGACCAGTACGTTTTCCTAACAGGATATGTTTTCCTAAAGAGACTTCTGTTGAGTACTGATTATATGTCACCTAAAAAGGATATATTGGTCAAATAAACTTGCAAAACTCCTTAGGAGATTTATTAATTTTCAATATTTTTGTGAAAGGTATTCATTTATAATGCTCTTTGAGGTCCTGTAGGGTTTCTCCACTGCCCCCTGCTTTTGAGAGGCGAAAGGGGCAGCAGCCACTGCTCACAACCGCTGACAGCGCCAGCCCCATTCACACCCGCTGCTGGTGCCAGCCCCAATCGCTCCGCGTGGTCAACGGACGTGAGCGGGGCTGGTGCAGTTAGCGCTTGGGAGCAGCGATGGCAGATCTTGAGTCATACGAATAATAAAGAATATATAAAATAGCAGAGGCTATCTCTTTCCCAGCCCTAAACCCTCTTTGCACCTTTTATTATCTCTATGGCTTTATATATTTGCCCATTGACATCGCTTATAATGCTCAGGTAGATGTTAAGTTATCAAATAGGTAAAAATGTTTTCAGTACCTCAAGCTTCTTGAAGTGTATTTTTCACATCCCACATTCACTCATTATTCATTCTCTATTTCTCTGGCCTTCAAAATTTCTAAAAGCTTTCTTTCTTTTCCAATTTTTTACATTAAGGTAAAAAATAAATTGCAGTATTGCCCTTCATAGTATTTTCATTTTCACAATGAATTGCATTTTAACCAATATGAATGGAATCCATCAGAATTGGAAGTGAAAATTTTAGGTTAGTGCTTCCCAATGCAGAGGTGAGAGTTACACAAAATTCCCAGGGCAGTTGAATGTGTATGAGGTGCAGAGAAAATAGATTGAACATTCAGAAGCACACTCTGGATGATTGTAAAACATTCTTCCGTATCTCCCTTTTTGACTGAGAAATACACCTAAGTTCCTGCCTCCTTCCACCGTCCCTAAAGCCAAGCTAAACCAATACCATTACCCTTCCACTTGCTGCCTGCCACCTCTGCTCTTCACCTCCTATTCCCAGATTACCAGATGGACCCCAGTAAATAGAGTGACTAGCATAGGATGTAAAGTTGAGTCAAATAACAAGTATTATAAGATAAGGGACATGTGTCACCACCTGATACAATATTATTTTAGGGCAATTCTTCAGAATGGACTCAAAGGGTTGATTTTTTTTTCTTTCGGATATAGTCTACCACAGTGTTTCTCAACCTACAACGTACATTAGAATCATCTTGAGAGCTTGTAGAAACATCAATGTCTGGCCTCCACCCAAAGATCTTCATTTAATTGATTTAGGAAAGGGTTTGGACATTGATTATTTTTAAGTTCCCAGAATGATTCTAATATGCATCTGAAGTCTGGAATGTTTAGATGGCAAAAAGGCCACAGGACAAGGAATATGCTAGTTCGGTTTAAAGGGCAGTGTAATTAATTTAGGCATATTCTTCTTAAATCTCTTTACTAACAATATCCTGCTTTTATTCCAAAAATAAAATATATGAGGGTGCTTTGACATTTTACAAATAAAATAAAATAAAAATTAGTGACTAATTTAAGTCCTAAACGTAGTCAATGCCAGATATTGAAATCCAAAGTAGTGCTATGTACTGCTAGACCAGGATGTTTTCCTAACAACAGGATATGTTTTTCTAAAGAGACTTCTGTTGAGTACTGATTATAAGTCACCTAAAAAGGATATATTGGTTAAATAAACTTGTAAAACTCTTTAGAAGATTTATTAATTTTCAATATTTTTGTGAAAAGTATTCATTTATAATGCTCTTTGAGGTCCTGTAGGGTTTCTCCACTGCCCCCTGCTTTTGAGAGGCGAAAGGGGCAGCAGCCACTGCTCACAACCGCTGACAGCGCCAGCCCCATTCACACCCAATGCTGGCGCCAGCCCCAATCGCTCTGCGAGGTCAATGGACGCGAGCGGGGCTGGTGCAGTTAGCGCTTGGGAGTGGCGACAGCAGGGGCAGGGCTGCTGGCAGACAGGGGACCAGGGACCACTGTGGGAGAGGCTGGGTGGGGGCATGGAGGATGGGCTGAGACCCTCCTTGTGCCCACCGCAGCCTCGCGGCCCACAGTTCCTTTCAAGGTGCATGAATTTGTGCACTGGGCACCTAGTCTTATTTATGATATACAGGAAATTTCATGTTTTAAATATGAGTTTTTCTTAGCAGGATTGTACTCATCAAAACAATTAGCAATCAGCTGAAAAGATGACAAAAATTAATTTTGTGAGAAAAAATAAAAGCAGGCAGTAAATAGACAAATAATATTTAAAGCTATTGGTAATTCTTGTCATATTTTCTCTTATTTTTAAGACCTTAAAGTAAACTCACTGAAATGAAGCAAAAAGATACAATGTCATGTTTCTTTCCTTGGGACATTTTAAACAGCAGGAGGGACACAATGATTGTCAGGTGGCTTTTACAGCTGAATACAAAAGAAGTCTAATTTAACCTAAATTTGAATTCTAGAGGCTCAGTCCAAAATTTCTGAAACCACCTGCTGTCTTTTGCTATGAACCTAACATTCTTCCTCAGTTTCTGCTGATTTTCTTTTCAGGACTGGCACATTCATTGGCACTGAATTCAGAACCTCTTCATTAGGAGGTTGATATATGTGAATTCTGATTCCTTTTTTGTTTTTATAGCATGAAATCTTTAAAAAGATATCTTAGTACCTGGGGGCTTATAACATTATCTTCATTATTGAGGCAAATCAACCACCTATCCTATATAGTGATTTATTTTTCCTTAATTTTTAAATTTATTTTATTTTATTATTAAATTTATTAGGGTAACACTATTTAACAAAATTATGTAAGTTTCAGGTGCACAGTTCTGCAACACATCATCTGTACAATGTATTGTATGTTCAGTGCCCCAAGTCAAGTCTCCACCCAACACTATTTATCCCCTCCATCCCCTCCTTCACCTCCCCACCCGAGTTCCCCCTCACAATCTCCACACGGTTGTCTTGCCTTCATTTTCTTCAACTATTACCCTGAAAATATTAATCAGATATTTGATCAACTAAACAAAAGAAAAAGTACTAATGCCAAGATGTGGTCCTCCATTCACTTAAGACCTTTCTGGTATAAACTCACCTGACTATAAAGACAAGAAGCCTTTTCTTTTAAGAGTTTACTAGTAGATTAAGATTCTATTGAATATTCCACGATCTATACAATGGTTACCTTTATTTTAAAACAAAATCATAATCGATAAGACCAAAGTTTATGTTCTGAAAACTGTTCCTACAGCTCACAAGATTTTGGAAAGACTGTCTTCAATCCTATATAATAAAGAGGTAATATGCAAATAAACCTTTACACCCTCACATAAGACCAAAGTTTATGTTCTGAAAACTGTTCCTACAGCTCACAAGATTTTGGAAAGACTGTCTTCAATCCTATATAATAAAGAGGTAATATGCAAATAAACCTTTACGTAGTAATGCTGTCACAAGATGGCAGTGACAGCAGGGGTGGGGCCGGTTGCTCCACCCACCTGCTGCTGGCTGCAGGGATTCCTGCTGTCTCGTGGGGGGTGGGGGGGGGCAGGAGGCCCGGTGGCCATGCCGTGTGCCTTCTGCCAGGGTTTCTGCAGCTGCACCAGGGCACCTGCTACCGGAGTTCCCTCAGCCCCATGGGGGGCCAGGTCCCCGCTGCTTCTCTGCACGGCTTCCACTGGGGTGACCAGGCTGGCAGGATAGGGCAGTTGGGAGTGATCAGGATGGCAGGGGAGGGTAGTTGGGGGCAATTCGGCCTCCAGGGGAGCAGTTAGGTGTCAATCAGGCCAACATGGGAGCAGTTTTGGGGTAATTAGGCTGGCAGGCAGAAGCAGTTAGGGGCAAACAGGCAGGCAGGCAGGCGAGCAGTTAGGAGCCAGCAGTCCCGGATTGTGAGAGGGATGTCCGGCTGACGGTTTAGGCCTGATACCACCTAAACCAGCAGTCGGACATCCCCCGAGGGGTCCCAGATTGGAGAGGGTGCAGGCTGGGCTGAGGGACACACCCCCAGTGCACGAATTTCATGCACTGGGCCTCTAGTGTTATTATATAGTCCATTAAGAAAACAAGTATTTTAACATTGATTAAAATGTTTAACATACTTATTAACTACATATTTTTATTTCTACCTAAATACTTTCCAAATAATAACATAGTTTCTGCCTTTCAGGCATATTAGAATTAAAAGTGCTAATAAAACACAAAAATTCTTTAGGTCAACTGACAAATGTGAGCAGCTGGGAAATGTAAATTTTTAATATATACAATTTTTGGTGGATTTTTATTTATATTGAAAAATATTTTCTATATGGATGTAAATAAATATTATTTTTATGATATTGTTTGTAATGAGAACTATATAAAATTAATTAATTAATTTATACAAAAGGGATTATTTGGTCACATACGAGAAGTAAATTATTTCCTTTAAGGTTATATGCATTTTTGTTATTTATTTATCTATTAATTCATCCATACATTAAATTTTCATTGACCACATAGTGTCTGTAAAGCACTTTCACTTTATTACAACAGTGGCTAAGAGAAGCTGAGATAAAATGTAGAAAATTTTAACATTGTGAGTGCTCATGAACCATAGAACATTCTAAAAATTGCCGTGACCAATGACTGAAAAAATTAAGTCACAATATCCAAGCCAAACATACCATTATTACTAGCTCTGTGACACTTACCCCAGTTTTCCCTTTTTCTTGGACCATGAATCATTCTTTATCTTTTCCTCTAAAATACAAATCTGCTTCAACTGACTGATTTTTCATTTATGACCCCAAAGTCTGGCCACACTGACATTGCCCTCATTGTAGTTCTGGCCTACCTGTATAAAAAAAAATCATTTAATTAGCTTTATGTTTGTCTATTTGGATATTTATAATAAGAAGACTATCACTCTATTTGTTCTGAAATATTTTAGAACTACTCTAACTTAAAATGTACTTCAACTGCTATAACTTATGTTTCAGAATGCGATTTACTCTCTTATTTCTTTGGGCTTTTAAAAAATATATATTTTATGTTTCCTTTTTCTGTCCATTTCTTTTCTCCTTTGAATATGTTTTGTTTCAGAAATAGTTTTCTGGCCAAATACAATGTTAGAAAAAATAATAATCATTTACTTTTATGGTATTTTTTTTGGACAGATTTTGGAAAAGAATAAAAATTCCATAATAAAAACAGAGGAGAGGCTATTTCTATCTACTCTGATTATTACTATACTATTACAGTATCAATATGAAACCTTATTTAACAATCAGATAACTTAATTTTCAGATTTAATTTTAATGAATTATTTCAACTGAAATATATCAAATAGTGTTGAAAAATAAAACATGGTTAGAATCCTTTCTCTTGGAAAGATGTAATTCTATTTTAAAAGAACCATTAATTAATCAATTTTATATTAGGAATTTTTGCATAATAGTGCTTAGAACATTAGCTAGTATATGACTAACTCAATCTAACAAATCTGAAGGCAAAATTTTGTTATTAAAATTATTGGGGTGATATTGGTTAAGAGCATCATATAGGTTTCAAGTGTACAATTCTATGATACACAATCAATATATTGCATTGTGTGCCTACCACCCAAAGTCAAATCATCTTCTGTCACCATATATTTGACCCACTTTACCTTTTACTTCCCTCCTCACCCCCTTCTCTCTGATAACCACCATACTGATCTCTGTATCTATGACTTTCAGTTACATATCTTACATATGAGTGAAAGTAAATGGTTCTTAGCTTATTCTGACAGACTTGTTTCACTTAGCATAATATTCTCAAGGTCCATCCATTTTGTTGCAAATGGCATTATTTCATCTTTTCGTATGGCTGAGTAGTATTTCACAGTATATATGTATCACATCTTTTTGTCTCCATCCTCTATTGAAGGACACTTTACCTGTTTCCATGTCTAGATCACTGTGAGTAATGCTGCAATGAGCATAAGGGTGCATATATAATTGTAAATACATGTTTTTAAGTTTTTGTGGGGTTAAATATACAGAAGAGAGATTGCTGGGTTATATGGTAACTCTATTCTTATTTTTTGAGGAACTGCCATACTGTTTTCCACAGGGGCTGTACCAATTTACATTCCCATTAGCAGTGAATGAGGATTCCTTTTTCTCCACACCCCCTCAAACACTTGTTATTACTTGTCTTGTTGATAATAGCCATTATAACAGGTGTGAGGTGATATCTCATTGTAGTTTTGATTTGCATTACCCTAATAGCTAGTGAAGTTCAACATCTTTACATATATTTGTTGGCCATTTGTATGTCTTCTTGGGAGAAGTGTCTGTTCAGGTCCTCTTCCCCTTTTTAAATTGGATTATTTGTTTGCTGTTGAGTTGTATGAGTTCTTTATATATTTTGGATATGAATCTCTTGTAGGAGTTGTTCTTTGCAAATATCATCTCCCATTTGGTTGGTTGTGGGGTTACTTTTGTTTGTTTGGTTGGTTTGTTGTCTGTTTTTATTGCTGTGCAGAAATTCTTTAGTTTGATATAGTCCCATTCATTTATTTTTGCCTTTACTTCCCTTGCCTTTGGGGTCAAATGCATAAAATGTTCTCTACAACCAAGATCCATAAGTTTAGTGCCTATGTTTTCTTCTATGTAATTTATTCTTTCAGATCTTATATTTAGGTCTTTGATTTATTTTAAATTAATTTTTGTATATGGAGACAAACTGTAATCTAGTGTGTTACTTTCCATATGGTTACCCAATTTTACCATTTATTGAAGATGCTTTCTTTTCTACATTGCCTGTTTTAGGCTCTTTTGTCAAAAATTATTTGCCCGTATACATGTGTTTTTTTATATCTGGGCTCTCAATTCTGTTTCTTTTTTTTTTGAAGATAGTTATATATATATAGTTTTCAGAGAAGAAGAAAGAGGAAGAGAGAGATAGAAACATCAATGATGAGAGAGAATCATTGATCAGCTGCCTCCTGCACGCCCCTACTGGAAATTGAACCACAACACAGGCATGTGCCCTGATCAGAATAAAACCCTGCAGGCCGAATTAAACCAGCTAAGGTTAAATTCTCTTTCATTGGTCTGTGTGTCTGTTTTTCTTTCAATACCATGTTGTTTTGATTATCATAGCTCTCTAGTATAATCTGAAATCAGGTAGTGTGATACCTCCGGCTTTTTTTTCCGAATTGCTTTGACTGCTCGGGGTCTTTTGTGATTCCATTCAAATCTAATGATTTTCTTGTTACAGTTCTTTAAAAGAAATGACATTGGGATTTTGATGGGGATTGCATTAAATTAGTATATTGCTTTGGGCAATATGGCTAGCTTAACTATATTGATTCTTCCAATCAATAAACATGGAACATCCCTCCACCTTATTGTGTCTTTTTCAATTTCTTTTAATAGTGCTTTGTAGTTTTAACCTTCACATCCTTTGTTAAATTTATTCCTAGGTATTTTATTCTTTTTGTTGTAATTTCAAAAGAAAATTTTTTTTTTCATTTCTTTTTTTGAAGTACAATTGTTAGTAGTATAGAGGAAAACAGTGGATTTTTGTACATTGCTTTTGTATCCTGCAACTTTACTGTATTTGTTTACTGTTTCTAATAGATATTTTGGTTTTCTATAGATATCTAAGGTTTTCTATACATGGAATCAAGCCATCTTTAAAGAGTGACACTTTTACTTCTTCATTCCCAATTTGGATGCTTTTTATATCTTCCTTTTGCCTTATTTCTCTGGCTAGGACTTCCTGACCTATGTTGAATAAGAGTAGTGAGAGTGGGCATCTTTGTCTTATTCCTCATTTTAGAGGGAACTCAGGTTTTCACTATTGAGAATGATACTGACTGAGAGTTTGTCATATAAGGCCCTTATTATGCTGAGGTATTTTCCTTCTATACTTATTTTATTAAGGGTTTTAATCATAAGTGGGTGTTGTATTTTATCAAATATATTTCTCCATCTATTGATAAAAGTATTTGATCCTTATCCTTTGTTTTGTTAATGTGGTGTGTTACATTGATAGATATGTGTATGCTTAACCATCCTTGGGCCCCTGGAATGAGCCCCACTTGAGTGTGATCTGTTATTTTTAATGTATTGTTGTATTTAATTTGCTCATATTTTGTTTAGGATTTTTGCATGTGTATTCATCAGAGATATTAGTATGCAATTTTCTTTCGTGTGTGTTATACTAGCCAGGTTTTCGTATCAGAGTTATGTTGACCTCATAAAATGTTGCACCTTTGGTGCAAGATCTGATGCTCTAACCTTTTAGGAAGTATTGCCTCTTCTTCAATTGTTTGGAAGAGTTTGATGTGTGTGTTATACTAGCCAGGTTTTCGTAACAGAGTTATGCTGACCTCATAAAATGTGTTAGAAAGTATTGCCTCTTCTTCAATTGTTTGGAAGAGTTTGAGAAAGATAGGTACCAAATTGTTGAATATTTGGTAGAATTCCCCAGTGAATCGATCTGGTCCAGGACTACTACTTTGGGGAGAGATTTTTGATGGCTGTTTCAATTTCCTTACTTTTTATTAGACTTTATAGACTTTCCAATTCTTCATGATTAGCCTAGGAAAGTTATAGATTGCTAGGAACTTATCCATTGCTTCTAGGTTATTGAATTTGGTTGCATACAGTCTTTCATAGAATTCTGGTATGATCCTTTGTATATCTGTGCTTTCTGTGGTAACTTCTCTTTCATTTCTGATTTTGTTTATATGAGTCTTTCTCTCTCTCTTTAGAAGGATAGGTACCAAATTGTTGAATATTTGGTAGAATTCACCAGTGAATTGATCAGGTCCAGGACTACTATTTTGGGGAGAGAATTTTGATGGCTGTTTCAATTTCCTCACTTTTTATTAGACTTTATAGACTTTCCAATTCTTCATGATTAGTCTAGGAAAGTTATAGATTGCTAGGAACTTATCCATTGCTTCTAGGTTATTGAATTTGGTTGCATACAGTCTTTCATAGAATTCTGGTATGATCCTTTGTATATCTGTGCTTTCTGTGGTAACTTCTCTTTCATTTCTGATTTTGTTTATATGAGTCTTTCTCTCTCTCTTTTTTTTTCTTAGTGAGTCTAGACAGGGGTTTTTAAATTTTATTAATCTTTTAAAATAACAAGCTCTTTGTTGTATTAATTTTTTGTATAAACTTTTTGTTCTCTATTTTATTCAATTCTGCTCTAATTTTTATTATTTCCTTTCTTTTGCTGACTTTGGGTTGCATTTGTTCTTATTTTTCTAGTTCTTTAAAATGTAGTGTTAGGTTGTTTACTTGAGATTTCTCTTGTGTTTTGAGATAAACCTGTAATGATATAGAGCTTTCAATGGAGTATTAAGGTTCTCTCTTTTTACTACTTTCACTGCATCCCAGAAGTTTTGATATGCTGTATTTTCATTCTCATTTCTCAATATATATCTTTTTTTTTTCAATTTTCACCTAAAGATATTTTTCCATTGCTTTTTTTAAGAGAGTGGAGGGAGGGGGGGGAGAGAGAGATCAATGTGAGAGAGACACATTGATTGGTAACCTCCAGTATGGGGACTGGGATCAAACATGCAACCCAAGTACATGCCTTTGAACAGGAATTGAACCCATGAACCTTTAGTGCAAGATCTGATGCTCTAACCTTTTAGCCACACTGGCCAGGGCTCACTCTATATTTTTTGATCTCATCTTTTATTTTTTTCTTTGATTCAGTCATTTTTTAGTAGTATGTTGTTGAGGCTAGTGTTTTAACCCAACTTTAGTCTATCCTTGAGAATGTTCTATGTGCACTGGAGAAGAATGTAAAACCTGATGTTCTGGGATGAAAGTTCTGTAAATATCAATTATGTCCATTTGGTCTAATGTGTCATTTAATGCCAATATTTCTTTATTGATTTTCTGTTCAGATGATATATCTAGAGCTTTCAATGGAGTATTAAGGTCCCCAACTATGATTGTGTTTGATCTGTTTCTCCCTTTAATTCTGTTAGTAGCTGGTTTATGTATTTTGGTGTTCCCCTGAAGACAAAGTTTGAAGAATAAAAATAAATGATGAAAATTTGGATTTTTTAAAACTTAAAATATTTATTAGTATGAATCAGTGTTGTTAACCCAAAATAACAGATAAAATTGGTTCTGTTGAGGACAATATTTTACTATGCAATGCATACAAGGTGGAAAGTCCTAACTGTCTACAGTGGTGTCTTTTATATGTGAGAACTTGGTCCAGCTCAGACAGAAGCCCTTTATAAAAACACGAGAAAAAGGAACAGAGCACTGACATTGGATCACTGGATCTGGTTTCAACAGTTATGGTTAAAAGAATAAACTAGGTAGCTAACAGGTCTGAATACAGCTCAGAGTCCTTCTGTGTATAAGTTAGCTCATTATTCAACTCCCTATAGCATTGCAGAGGAATGAGAAGTGGAGTCCTCTATAAAAAGCTCAATGCAGCCATCACATGCCACAATCTTAACTTAAAGGAAGTATTTCAGTCATCTAAACCTCCCTCAGAAAATGAATTCATTTCTCATTAGGGCATAGCCCTTTTGTTGGCCAAGGGTTAGTTTTAAATCTGTAAATTGAATTTTAATCTAGTTCTGAGACGATGTAGTTATAATCTCTGAAAAGTTGTTTAATCTCTATGGCCTCTTAATCTCTCACTAACCTCTTTACTGTGTAAAGTAATTTCCCTCATGCTAAATAGTAATCTTTCCTAATTATAATTTAAGTAAATTAAATTATAACTTATCTTATTATAAATCTTAATCTAATATTTGGACTTTTAAACTACCACCCCCATGCAAAGGAAAATATAAGCAGAAAAGAAAAAGAAAAAAAGAGATACAAAATTACTTAATACCTATTAGTGTTTCCCAGTGTTCTAGGTATTTTATAATTATTGTTCCATTTTGTTCTTATAATTACCTTTTGTAGTAAATGTTATATGAATTACAAGGTAGAAGATTTCATGGACTAACCAGATACATTGGCTAGTAAGTAATAGATTAATGCAGGCATAGACCTCGTATGACTGTCCCTCAGATTTGCGTTTGAATGTAAGATAAAAGCATGTCCTACCTTTATAACTCTTATAACCATCTGTCCCTCCTACATACAAGTTTGCATTAACACAAAAACTTTATGCAAATAACACACTTTTGTTGGTAGAAAGTCTGTGTCAACCACATACCATCATCATTTTATGTCCCCAAGGACTTCAGACATTAGTGTCACCTTTTTCTTTAAGAAGTCAATGATTCTTCCCCCATATTGACACCTCTGACTCTACTTTTCTGACTCTATTAAAAAAAATCTACTTGGTGTCACACATTTTTAATGTTCTTGCTTAGTGAAGAGAAAAATTATCTCAGTCTTTTGGTAAAGTGAAATACCGTATTTTTCTGTGCATAAGATGTTATTTTTTTCCTAAAATTGTTAGACTGAAAATTGAGGGGTGTCTTATACATGGAAGTCAGCCGAGGAGGGAGCCACGTGGGTGTGTAGCTGCCCATATCAAACAGGCTTCCTCCAATCACGAGCCTTATTGTCACTGACGTCAGCTGATGCCGTAATTGGAGGTGGAGAGTGCACAGATGCAACAGGGACCAGAGCCTTCTGAGCCCATGAAGATGTCAAACAATAAAAAGATAAATACCTGTAAGTGATTGTCTTACTCTGCAAAATTCAAACTGAATGCAATCAGCTATGCAAGAGAGCATGGAAAAGGAGCTGCAGAGAGACAATTTGGACCTCCTCCCACTGAGTGTCTGATCAGACAAAGGAGAAAACAGGAAGAACAACTCCTTCAGATGCCAAAAAAGAAGAAGGCCTTAAGATGAAAACCAGCAAAATGGGCAAACTCGGAGCAGAGGCTTAAGACTTGGATTGTGGAGCAGTGCCAGAGTGTCTTATATGTGTCAACCAAGCTGATTCAATGTCAGGCAAGAATGTTTGCAAGTGAAATGATCATTGTTATTTTACAGGGAAGGCAAAATGGTGCTTCAATTTCATGAGGAGAGAAGGGTTGGCCATGAGAACATGAGCAAAGTTAGCTCAGAAATGCCACCAGTTTATGAGGATGATCTCACATATATAGACAGTGACTCAGGAGACAGCAGTGATACAATAGGAGTTGAAGAAATTGGTATGTCTGGAACTAATAGTGATGAAAAAGAGAGCAGTGATTCAACAGAGACTGAATAAAGTGGTATGCTGCATAATATCATAGCACTGGTATGTAAACATTACTTGCAGCAATTACTAAATAAAATTGTGTTATGTTTTATGTTTAAAATATTTATTTCTTAATTTTGGGTTGGAAAACTGGGGGGGGCATCTTATAAATGAGAGCGTCTTATACATGAAAAAAATACGGTAATATATCAAAGCCTAGGTACATATTTATGTTTAACATAATTAAAAATGGATTTAATGGCATTTGACAGTGGTTAGATTGGACCTCATTACCACATACTTAATGTTATCCTTTTCTTCATTCCTGAATTATTTTATATTATCCACTTGAGGTACATGAAAGTAAACAACATTCATTCCAATTTTTTTAAATTATATTTTTCTGAACATACAATGTATTATCTCTTGGTATAACTTATTAGACTAGTTTAGATTTTGGGAGAAAATATTATCAGTTTTGGCTGAATTTTATTATATCAGATCAAGACATATTTTCAGAGAAATCATAGACAAATGAAACTAATCAAATATAGCAATAAGGTAGTTAATTCTCTTCTGAAACCACAAGGGAGTGAATACAAATGACCAAAATAACAAATCATTGACCACATTTTATTGTATATTATCATATATAACAAAAGCCTAGTGACTGAACGGCAAAATGACCAGAACGACCGGTCTACCAGTTGCTGTGATGCACACTGACCACCAGGGGGCAGACACTCAATGCAGGAGCTGCCCCTGGTGGTCAGTGCGTTACCAACAGTGCGAGTGCCGCTTGGCTGGCTGGGATGAGTGGCTGCTCCCACTGCAAACTCCGGGAAGACAGGCAGGAACCCAGGCTGCAATCATTGTCTCCTTGCCTCAGGCTCCTCCTCCTCACTCCCTACACCTCCTCTGGAAGCCTGCAGGCTGTGCAGCGCCGCTGCCAGGCTCGCAGAGCTGACCCCAGAGGCTGGGAGAGGGTTCGTGGTCGTAGCAGGACTGAGGCCTACTCAGCTGCCTCTCAATGCTATTGCCCCTGGGCCCAGCCCTGACCGGGTCCCCTGGAGAGGCAAGTGCTCAGGCTCCATGGAAGATGCCAGACCAGGGAGCAGCCACTCAGAGGGCGGATCCACAGCCCCTTGGCTGACCGGGATGAGCCGCGCTCCCACAGCGGGCGATTTCCACAGGCCATGGCCCCACCAGTTCACAAATCCCGTGCACTCGGCCTCTAGTTTAAAATAACGGATAGAGAGCAGGCAAGACAGTTCTGGTGGTGGGGGGAATGGTAGAGAGGTTGAACAAAAAAGGAAAAAAGAGAACTCATGGTCAAGGACAATAATGTGGTGATTGTTTGGAGGAGGGTGTCGGGGGAGGTAGAAGATGGTATAGGGGGGATAAATGGTGATGGAAACAAAATAAAGAGAAAAAAAATATAATAATGAACCTTATGTTTATGATTCTAAGGAAGAAGCAATGTATTATTCTGTGTGCTTAGTGAAAGTCAGAAAGAAGAGTGTAGTATATCTAAATATATTCATATCCAGGAATTTGTAGAAAAGGGGTTAGGAAAGTGCTTGAATCTGATTGGAAGAACGAGAAAGACCATCTGTAAACCTCTCACAGGCCATGAGCGTAATAGCAGAAGAAAGAATGTAACTGTGGTATTGGGGTACTGGGTGCTGTTTGTCCTCTGACATGCTTTTAAACACTTCAAAAGAGGCAAGGAGGGGAAAAAAGCTCTCACGTGCAATCTCCTGGAGATAAGCCTCCATTGGTATTTGTAGCTTGTGACTGAACCATTGACAGAGGATCTGAGTTTTGTAACATTAGCTAATAACTGTTACTGTTTCTTAAGTTTGCTAAATTTGAAAACCTTATCCTCCTAACAGAGTAAATTAATTAAGATAAATGTGATTTGAATTGATGCTATATGCCAAATATATACTGAAAAATATCTACCATCCTCAATATATATAGTACCAGTACTGACTTACTATCACTAAATAATACACTTTATATTATTGTTGATGGAGAAGTGATGGGTTTTTATTGCTGTGTTTTTCTAACATTCTTTTCAATCAAATATTCTTTTCTAACATATTTAAATACGTTAAAAGAATATAACTGAATGTACATATGTTAAAAATGTAACTGAATCTACAGCTAGCTGTGGGTCTTTTGTGGCCATATAATTGATTGATGTTAACTGTTCATCTAATCAAATACGGCACTAACCCAATGCTCTGAATGTGTTCCAAGAATACAAGCATGCAAATTGGACTTTTAATTGGTATAACAAATTGGAAATGAACTAATATTAGTATCTGAATAAGAATTATATGTTTTCAACAGAAAGTTATAATTTGATATTAAAGGAAAATGTCATAAATAATAAATTGATTAAATTAACATGTTTTCAGTGTCTTTGCTTTGATTATAGATATTTGAATCTGATAATAAAGAGATAGGCAGTATCACACTCCTCTTTATCTTCCATTGTATTTGATAGTCCATGGTGATTGTGGTCTAAGTGCTTTCACTTTTACCTCTTGTAAATCAGATTTCCTGAGTACCCATTTTGTGTTATAACAGAAATAATAAAGTTTCACCATTTGATAGAATTTGGAATCTATAAATGAGACATTTGGGGGAAAAATAAAAATTCAGCGAATTGTTTTTCCTAATAGAACCATTTGTGTAAAATAATGTGTATTCTTGTTATTGTTATAATTATTCGATTTTATCTTCAGTAATTTATTTTGACACATAGTACAAGCTGAAGATCTAATTTTATTTTATTTTAGTCAATTTTCTCAGCACCATGTATTGTTTCACCTATTCCTTATCAATTGATGATATTCCTTTTATCATATAATAACTATTAAATATAATTGGGCAGTTTCAGGTTTTATTTCATTCCATTAATCTGTCTGTTCTTGTGTTGTAACCATACTATTTTAATTATGGTAGCTTTATGGAGGAAGTTTCTTTTTATAAACCTACTAGAGATCCAGTGGACGAAATTTGTGCACTGGGGGTATGGGTCCCTCAGCCTGGCCTGCACCCTCTCGCAGTCTGGGACCCCTCAGGGGATCTTGTGGAATCGGGCCTAAGCTGGCAGTTGGACACCCCTCTCACAGTCCAGGGCTCTCGAAGTCCTAGACCCCTCACTCCTTACTCCCTGCCTGCAGTGAGGCGGGAGAGGCTCCCGCTACCACCACTGCACTCACCGGCAGTGAGCCCAGCTTCTGGCTGAGCAGCGCTCCCCCTGTGGGAGCACACTGACCACTAGGGTGCAGCTTCTGCATTGAGTGTCTGTCCCTGGTGGTCACTGTGTATCATAGTGACCGGTTGTTCCGTTGTTCAGTCTATTTGCATATTACACTTTTATTATATAAGGTCTTTCAAAATTTTTATTTTCACGGGTTATATCAGAAATTTTGAAAATACTTGGTCATATTGCTGAAAAATCTTATTAGAATCGCTATCCTATATAATGAAAGGGTAATATGCAAATCAATCAAACTGTGGAATGACCAGTTGCTATGACGCACACTGACCAAAAGGGGGCAGCACTCAAGGCAGAAGCTACCCCCCGGTGGTCAGTGCACTCCCACAGGGCCCACGCCCGGCAAGTGCAACGGCGGTGATGGGAGTCTCTCCAGCCGCCGCTGCAGCTCTAAGGATGTCCGACAGCTGGCTTAGGCCCACTCCCTGCCCGTAAGGGCTCCCGGACTGCGAGAGGGCGCAGGCTGGGCTGAGGGACCCCTCCTTCCTGAGTGCACAAATCTCATGTCTCTAATATATCACAAAAATAGTGTTTTGCAAATAAATGTTTTTAGAAATCGATTTGTTCATATCATTTCAGTATTTGATGGAATAGATTATAGTATACTATGGAAATAAATGAAAGTGTACATAAATTTAAAAAAAAATTGACAATTATTCTAAAATACAGGTTGCTATGTGTTGAATAAAAAATGTTAGACATTTTATAGAACGTTTATATAGGGTTATTGTAGTATGTAGTATAATTTTTAATATTGAACAATAAGAGATCTTCATTTGTATTTACTCACACTAATAGTCCATTGATCAAAACAATCAAGCCAATACTAATAATGAAGCATAATGTGAGGGAGAAAAACACTAAAAAATTGTATAATCATTCTGTCTACATTTGAATTTTCATGACATGCTTTTCCTATAAACTAGTCAATTCACTGGTCTTTTTTAAAAATTGATTTTACAGAGAGAGAGAGACATCAATTTGTTATTCTACTTCATTATGAATTCATTGGTTGCTACTTGTATGTGTCCTGACCAGAGATCAAACTTCTAACCTTGACATATCAAGATGATGCTTTAAATAACTGAGCTACCCAGCCAAGGCTAATTCACCATTTTTTAATAAAATAAGAAAAATTCTATGATAAACTCATATTCAAAATCTTCTTTATTAAATGATATTTATTAGTAATGACATCTTTGAATAAACAGACCAAAATATATACACTTAATCTAATAAATAATCAGTTTGTAATTTAGAGAATTGATAAATATTTGTTCAGGTATATTTTGAATATATGATAAAATACTTAAATAATTCTTTACTACTTATGAAGTAATAAAATGTATAAAAGACTAATTTAGTACAGTTTTATTGACCAGTAAATTTCTGGTTTAAAAATATTTAATGAGAAGTTTTACATTTATGATTAAGCCTTAAATCTTTATGTTAAGAGTATAAGTGGTGAGAGTAGTAATACGTTGTTTTTTTATAAAGGAGTATATGTTCCAAAGCAACAGAGTTTTGTACACTTCTAGCTCTGTAAGTAAATATTGGTATCCTAATTTATAGTACATTAGAAAAATATCCTGTATTTTTGCTTAAAAATTATAATGCAAAAACCAACATGAGGACTCTTTTTTTCTTAGCTTAGGCTGATCAACATAAAAGGCAAAGATGACCACAATTTCAATATATGAGACTAAAATAAATAGAAGATAATCAATTCAACGTGAGCCCTCCTTTAAATTATGTGAAGTTTAAAAGAGCCTGTGTGAATGTATAGTTGTGTAAGTGCCCCTGCTTTCAAGCAAGTAAATTTAAAAAGTGGTAGTATCATCACATTTCATTTTGGAGCAATTAGTGGCATTTCTTACATTATAAGGGGCCAGACAAAAGAAACAGAAAAGAAAGCAAAGTATTGGGCCTGTAAATATCATCAGGAAATGCCCCGGAGTAATTATAGTGTTCTTAAGCATAACATTTAACATTTTGTAGATCATTTTAATAGTTTTCTAAAAAGCCACTGAAAGTATAACACTTAATTGAAAATGCCCAGTACATAACATTTTTTTTCAAAGTAGTAGCTACCTGTTAATCCTTTCATGTTGCTAAGAAGTCGTCACTATTTAGATTTAATATCACAGGTTGTATTTATCTTATGTATTTCTTATTTTGTGGAATGAATTTCTGAGTTTTTATTATTTTGATATGTCTTAAGTTAAGAGTGGAGGTCAGGAAAGGGGTATAAGAAAATAATTTGTATCATAGAGGTTGATCCTTTTCTGTAATTGGGTTGTTAATTTTTGCAGATATGTTACTTAAACAGAGAGTAGTGCAGATCTATTGTTACTAGTTTCATGACCTTAGAGCAAGTAATTAATTGCTCTGATTCTCAGTTTCTTGTTTGTAAATGGAGTTAATAACAATAAAATGAATAACTACCTCACAGGGTACACATGCAGATGGCTAGAAGACATATAAATGGCAAAAAGGGCATCCAAATGCTCAAAATAATTTGTCATTAGGCAATATAAAATAAAACCACAGGGAGATATAAAAAACCACTCACCTACTTAAATGGCTAAAATGGAAAAAAAAACTGACTACAAAAAATGCTGGTGAGGATGAGGAATAAGAGGAACTCTCATTCATCGATGATAGGATTATGAAATGGTAGAACAACTTTAGGAAAATGTTTGGCCAATTTTTATAAAATTAAATAAAAACTTACCATACAACCCAGCAATAACACTATTATTATGTATCCAAGAGATTTGAAAACTTATATACACAGAAAATCTGTGTGAAAATATTGAGGGCAGCTTTATCCACAATAGACCAAAGCTTGAAGCAATCAAGATGTCCTTCAATAGGAAAACTGATGAATTGTGGGAGAGCCACGCAATGCAGTACTTTTATGAGATAACAGTAATAAGCCATTGATTCATGCAACAATATGAGTGAATATTAAATGATTGAATGGTACCAGACTGAAGGGGACTAAAGAAACAGGGCAACCTGTCCTATCCAGGATCCTGGACCAGAAAGGAAAAGTATACTCATTGAGACAATTGGCACAATTTAATGGTGGTGTATAAACTGGATGGTGGTGTATAATTTTCAAGTTTGAATGGTTACATTATGGTTGCTCCTGTTTACGTGGTAGAGTGTCCTTGTTTGACCGACAAAGAAATATGAATGCTGGGGATAGTGTCTACATGCTCCCCAGGTCAAATGTTAGGGTGATGGAGCGAACAAGGTAAAATGTTAACAAATGAAAAATACGAGTGAATAAAAATATGGGGATTTCTGTTCTTTGTACTATTCTTGCAACTTTTATATATGTGTGAAATTATTTTAAAATAAAATATAAGTAATCATATTTAAAATAAAATTGATTAAAAAGATGACAGAATAAAATACACAAGGTTTTTTAAAAAAGAGATGAGTGACTTGATCCATATAATAAGCTGAATAATATGTATTGTGTGTTTATGTTTATGTTAAGGCCTATAAGAAAGTTGGGGGGAAAATAGTGTGTGATTTTCTGCTCAAAACCTACTCTTGGTGGGAAAATAAAACCAAATTTGATGTTAATTAATCTACTAGTATTTTGAAATACTACAATGTTTATTTACATACCTATTTTCTTATTCCTTGCATTCTACCACAAATGTTTAAGGAAATTTGTAAAATATATGTAATAAAAGAAACATAAGTTAAATTATAAGTTAAAATAAAATATCAATATATAATTATATAATATATGCATTATAAATTTAAACTAATAATCAAGGAATAGAACAAATAGTTAAGAACCTATGTAAAAAAGATACAATTTTGTAGGTTTTATTGAATGTCATTGAAATTTAAAGAGCTTGAGATCAAGTCATTGATTAAATATTAAACTATTCTATTTTGATTTTTTAATTTCAATATTTTAATATTTAAAATAACTTCAGTCGAAGGAAATTTCTGATAAAAATTTGGGACTAATAGGAAATATATTTGGAATTGGCCAAGTAACAGGCACCTTGACAACCAGGTTTTATTTAAAAGAAATATGATAGCGCAATAATCCTACGACATGAAAATACAAGTCAGATTCCTGAAATGAATGCTATGGAAGCAAAAGATGCTGTGGCTCCTTTTCATTCTTTTAAGGGAAAGATGCCTTATATCATTCACCTCTGAGCTCCTTTTTCTATTTTTCAGTATCTCAGTGGAATTAATGATTACTGTGGAAGACATTGTTTTAAAAATTGTACTATTAGCATAAGATTTTCCCTCCATTTTCCTGTCTCATTGCACTTAATGTAAAAGCCTAAGTCTTAAGATCATGTTTTTGTTGTATATGAAGTTACCTCTGTGTCTATTGTGTTTGCCCCACCTCCACCAGACAAAAGTAAAGAACACCATGCAGGATTTCCAATTGTACAGGCTGCGCTTCAATGACGACTGTGTTTGAAAATGGCAGGTCTGTTTGCTGCATTCAGTGCCCCTTTCTTGATTCCTGAAAGACTGGACTTGCAGTGCACAGCTCCTGTTATTTACATCCTGCTTTTATGTGTTGCTGCTTTTATGGAGTGCTAAATTGCTTAATTAAATTTTACTGGCTTAATCTGCTTGCTCATTCATATCCTACACAATCCAGCCCATGACATTTTCTTCCTTTAAATGAACATGGGAAGCCTTGTATTTTTAGAGGTGTATTTGGGCTTTGAAAATGGGTAAGTAACTTAACGTGTGGGGTGCTATTTGTTGAAAAAATAACTGAATACTCCACATGAGTATAAAAGTCATAAACAACACCGTTAGCAGGTTGGGTTTAACCAAGCTTTTGTAGGAGCAAATATTGGATTAAATATTTCGTCTTACCGGGTGTCATTATGGTTTATTTCTATGCTTTTATTCTAGCTTATATCTTTTGGAAAAACTCTTTATTCCTGAAACAACAAATTGTGCATAAAATATCTCCTGTAACTAATTCTCTGTTTAGAGTCCATAAGAAGTGGAAATACTCTTGCTTTCTTTATCAAAATAGCATCATAATTGAAGGTGGATGGTACATGAAGTACTTGAAATGTTTCCATATCACTCTTTTCAGCACTAGTTCAGAAATTTCCCAATTTCTCTGCGGACTATTTTTTTTTTCTTTTTAGAGAACCGCATATCTTTACATTATAAAACTCTGACCATTTAAAATGAGTCCCTTCATTGTTTTTTCTTCACATATTAATGACTAACATTATGTGGGGCCAAACTCATCTCCTTCAGACTCATCCTATAATCAATGATAATTTTCCATGCTACTGAACCCTGCCTAAGCTTCTGTGAATTAACAACATAAATTCACCGTTTTTTTCTAATCCTAATAATTATGCCTAGTATTTTATATGTGCATTATTTGATTTTTGATTACACAAAAACTTTTTTATTTGAAGGAGTACAAACATAGGCTGAATGTTTTCCTTCAGATGAGAATAGAGGCATTAGCACAATTACAAGTGGAGACTCTGTTGGTGGCTGCTGGGGTTCAAATCAAAACTCTGTCATTCAAGTTTGAAGAAGAAGAAACAATGGAGTCATACATAATCTGGCCACTTTGCAGTCTCTCAGAATTCACCACAGAACACGCTCCATCTGACTCACTCAGCACCAAACACCTTGACTTCCTTCATTTCCTTAGTCCAAGCTCTTCTATATGTTCATGCCACTGCCTGTAGTTCATCTTCCTTTACCACATTTTATGCTACTAGCTCCCTGCATCCTTTGGATCTCAACTTTCTTAATCATTGATGAACATTTACTGAATGTGATGGTTAATTTTTATGTCAGCTTGACTGAGTCACAAGATACCTAGTTATTTGGTTAAACATTATCTGGCGTGTCTTTCAGGGCATTTCTGGATGAGATTAACGTTTGAACCAGTAGACTCAATTAAAGTAAATTGCCCTCGCTAATTGGGTAGGTCTCATCCAATCCATTAAAGGCCTGAATAAAACAGAAAGGTGGAGTAAGGGATAATGTGCCCTCTCTGCCTGACTGTCTTTGAGCTGAGACATAAGTCTTCTGCCTTTGGACATGTACTCAGACTGGAAGTTAAACAATAGGCTCTCCTGGTCTTAAGGCATTTGGCTAGAACAATGCCATCAACTCTCCTGGGTATCCAGCTTGCTGACTACAGAACTTGGGACTTTCATTCTCTCTAATGATGTGAGCCAGTTCCTTATAATCACACACACACACACACACACACACACACACACCCACCATCCATTCTCTTTCTGTGGAAAACACTGGCTAAGACAGAGTTTATATTATCTACTAATAAACACCCATATAACTATTTGGACAACATAAAGAAAGGACTACAAAAGAAAAGAAATAGAATGTTATGAAAGAAAGAAATATAGGTCATGTAGGTGGTCAGGAAAGGCTCCTAACAGGAAATGGCATTTTTACTGAAAATTCAAGTAATAGTAAACAAAGAGTCAGGAAAAATCATCTCAGGCAGATGGGAGATCTTTTGTGGAGGTGTTGAAATAGTGACCAGCTGAGTGTGCTGAAGGTCTGAAAGAAATCAGCCTGTCTGAAGTCGAGTGAGCAAGAAGATTTTTATTTGATGACGTTAGAAAGAAGGAAGGAGATAGACAATGTAGAACCTAATAGGCCTTGGTAGAGAATATGGATTTAATCTAAGTATAATGGGTATTCAATGAAATAGTTGTTCAAAAAGGAGATAAGATCTAATTTGTATTGTTACATGTTACTATGGTGGCACCCTTGGTTTCAATCATGACACAATAAATGGTAACAGATTGGATCTGTTCATAAAAACTGCCATGAAATGGTAAAATATGTGAGATAAAACATTTCAAGTTTGAGGCAATAAGTAGAGAACTGTGATAGCGGAGAGAAGGGAAACACGCAAGGTGCGCCTGATGATTGTGTCCCGGTGGCCCCAACTTTTTACCTGGAGACATCTCTATGCTGGGCTGAAAAGAAAAAAATATTAGATTTCTGGGCTTCTGGAGCAGCCAAATTGTACAGCTCTGAATATCTAAAAACAGGGAGCTATCAGAGAAGGGGCTCCATGAAGTCTGTGAGGAATCATCATGGGCCCGTGAATGAGGGCTAAGTGGGCCACTACAGGTACACAGTTGAGTCCCAGCCCTGTCTGAGTGGAAAGACTCCCCTGAGCACATGAGACATTCAGTGGAGACTCCAGGAAGTGCCCTGGCTTAGAAGCAGGAACCACACAATGTAGTTAGTGGTATGCCCTGATATTCAGTGCAAAACACAATACAATTTCCTTAACAAAGAATAAGATCAAACCTGACAGTACTACATACAGTATAGGTCAGTAAATTAAATTCTTGCAAAACAAAATGCAATGTCCTTTAATGGGGGACAAAATAATCCAAATACTCCTCAATAAAAGCCTCTATACTCAGCATAAAATTGAAGAAAAATATATATCAAGTGTGAAGAAATAGGAAATATAACACCATAGACAAAGAGCAACCAAATTAAAAAAAAAAGTCCAAAATGATTCAGATGTTGTAATTAATAGAAGATAACTTTATGGAACTATTGGTCCTTTTCTTTTATTATGTTACCATGTGGACAGCATTATTTATAGTGTGCAGGCAAAAGGAAAAAGTACAAGCATAAAAATTACTGTTTTTAAAAATAGAAAATTTTTAGGTAAATGAACATATCTATAATCCTTGTTTATTCTTAACTTAAGTCATTAATATATTTCTATTTAGCATTTTCTTTTTCAAAATATATTTTATTGATTTTTTACAGAGAGGAAGGGAGAACGATAGAGAGTTAGAAACATCGATGAGAGAGAAACATCGATCAGCTGCCTCCTGCACACTCCCCACTGGGGATGTGCCTGCAACCAAGGTACATGCCCTTGACTGAAATCGAACCTGGGACCCTTGAGTTGGCAGGCCAACGCTCTATCCACTGAGCCAAACCGGTTAGGTCTAGCATTTTCTTTTTTATGGAAATAATAATGCTTAATTATAGTAAGCTTTAATCTGAGAAAATAGAAAATTAAAATAGATATTGCTTGATGGTTTTTAATTGGATTATAGTGGTACAAAGATTTGGCTTTCTTGACTTTAGTAGCTACAAAGTTCATATATTTACCAATGCTAATTCATCATTATTATTTCTGAGTCAGAAGAAGTAGGGTATTGATAATTTAATTAATTGCTGGAAGAAATGTTCTTAGTACAAGTCATATGATACCCAAGGCTATGATAATCTTTAAATCAGAAATAGAGAGAAATAATTTGGTAAATGATTTTCTATGTAACACTCGGACTACCTTGCACAAGCCTTCACCTCTCTGAGCTTTCATATTCCTTACATGTAAGCTTGGAATAATGCTACAGATTTCATCATGCAGCTCTTTTTATTGTAGCAGTGGGAGGCGTGCTTCTTCACCTTCCTAATCCAGAAGTGGAAAATGAAAGCCCTATTTATTTATTTTTAAAAATGCAAATTTGGTCATACTCTAAGAACTGTTTTACAATCTATATTTTATAAAGATAATAATTATATGTGGCATCATCAAATATAGACACCAGCATCTAATTATCATTTTTTCTTATGATCTCCTATTTTTCTAGATCAGATAGTTCTTTCTGGAACAGAAACCACTTTTTTTTTTTTTGGTCATGGTACAGTTTTAGCCACAGGTTTCCAAAATCTATTTTGAAATTCAGAAGCTGGAAATTTATTCATTATTTTGGTTCAACATTTCTGTTAGGTCATTATTCAGAAAATGACAAATAAGCCAGTGTTGGAGCTATTAGATTTGGCTGGAAACAGGGAGAAGAGATTTCATGATGTGCTCCCAAAAAAGTTTACAATTCTATGTTCATGTTATTTAATGTATAAATAACACCAAAATTAAAATCAGATCACCCCAGTCCTAACTGCTTCTTTACTTACTGGACATTTACATGCTATTGCTGATCCCACTTCCTTGTGTTAAAGTGCAGGCACAAATCCAGCCTGGTTTTGAGAGATGTGGTGAGAAAGACGTCACACTAGCTCTGGTGTATGACAGCAAGCTATAATAGTGAGATGATGGATTTCATCCCTCCTGTCATTTAACTAATTAATTAAATAAGCTATATTCGTTAAAATACTAACAAGAATGTATTCATGATCTTTGGATACATACATGTCATAAGATATCTAAGGCTATGATAAACTTTGATCAGAAAATTGATTTTGTTTTTTATGGTTTTTCATTCTGAGAACATTTTTTCCAGTGATTTCATTTTCCCTAACAGCATGTTCTAAAATGTTTAATCATGGGTAAACTAACATAAATATTATTGAGGAGATACATTTATTTATTAAATATTAAATTGGTGTCTACTATGTAGCAGGCACTACTGAACATCCTTGATGTACATGGAATAGAGCAAGAACAGAAAAAATAAAACCAGAAATATGCTCATGGAGCTTATATTCTGGTGGGGAGATTCCCAAAGACATATTATAAATGAAGATAGCATGTATCTATACTCAATATATGTTTATATTCTTCTCACCTTGAAAACATCATTTAATGCCTCAAATTTCATTTCATCATGCAACAAAATATATTTATTGATGTGACATTGAAATCTGTAATGCAGAAAAAAAAAACCAATATTGCCTATTGCAAGGGAACATATCTAATCATTATTTTATAGTCAACAAAAGTATTTATTTGTTAATATTTCAGTATAGCATTATATTATTTATAGTAAAAATGTCTTTGTTTTAATGAGGATTACATTCTAAGACTAACAATAATAACAGACACAATGTTAACATATTCTATTTACAAACCACTTTTAAAGTTCTTAGTATGTAATATTGCTCCAGAGGTTTCTGGCCAGGTTATAGTAATCAAAATGGACACAACTAGTTGATCATCTAACACTAAATAACCCAGTATTCATAATTACATTGAGGGAAACCCTGATGGAGTGATTTTTAGTTATTTTGCACACTGAGAGGTTCATTTTAATAGCTGTCACTTTTTTAAAGGCATAATTAATTCAAAAAATCATGAGCATGATATTGAAGTTTTTTTTCATAATTCCAAACTTCAAAAAAAATGTAACCTTTCCACATTTAATAGATGGAAATATTGGTGGCCAATTTGGTAAAATGTTTAATATTTTTGAAACTAATTAGTCTCAGCAGAACCAGGACTTGACTAATTTCCAAATTTCTCAATTTCACACATTTATAAACTTGTCAGTATCATTTAAGTGCCTTTAAGCACATTTTAAATTGGTGTGAAGAAAGTCCTTCATCTTTAAAGAAGGGTTACTATATGGTTACCTTTGAATTGACTTTTTCCTAATTACTAGTATATTTAGTCAGGAAGCTAGATGTCTCCCAATGTAATAGTAAAATGTCTAGATTGACCGATCTTTTTAATTTAAAAAAAATCATTGTAAATAATTTTATGTCTAGTTTATAGAAGAAAATCACACATGAGATTTCTAATACATAATTATCTGTAGATATTTCTTATCTTTTGCAACTGTCTTTAGTGCTAATTCAATGATTATAAATTTTACCTCCTTCCTGCTTAGTCAGCAAAACAGACAACATTCATAAACATGTAAACAGGCAATCAGGTATATTAAATTTAAAAATGGAAATTTTCTGTTTCTCTGTGTATATGTGTGCATGCACATGTAAGATAAACCTGGAGTTCAAAGTAAAGGTATCTTGGAGATTTTTCTTTAAACATTTGTGGAAATTGTTTAACAATTATGAAATTAAGTTATTTTTTAAATTTATTTTGATGATGGATTTGACCAAGTTTGCTTAAATGGTAGCATTGCATTTATGCATGCCTTTGGCTTGACCTCCTTTGGAAGCATCGCATCAGTTGTCAAAAGAATATTTATCCAATGAAAGACATAAAACCTCTGAAAATAAGATAACAGATTTTGTAATAGCAATATTCCCTGTGCAGAAGAATATGCCATTAGGTAATAAAACAGCCTTCTATCCTCTGACTCCTTGCCATGTGGTCTCGGCATGTCTGTGAGAGAAGCAGGCATTTATTACTTTATATGTCCTCTGATACTTTGGGATTATCACTTAATTAACTCAGTACAAATAGATTGAACAAATGGTATAAATCCCAGTGGACACGACACTTAGAATTCTGTGATGGACCCTTAAAAGAAACTCTGGAAATGAACTAACAAGAAACGGAGAAGGGACACCTGCTTCCGATCAGGTTTTGAGTCTGACATTTTTATTTTTCTGCACGCATATTTCAGTTTTGGCTAGCACATTTAGAAGTCAAAACTAGATAGACAGACATTTATAGAGCCTTATTATAGAGCCTTTCCCATAATTCTCAGTTTGGGGAAAATATAAAAAGATTAGAGATTTAGTTTAATTCCAGATACAATTTCAGTTGAATTTGAGAGATTCCAACAAAGCCATTAGTTGATGAAGGGGACATATTTTTATGTTTTAGGCAATAAATAGTATTTGCATATTATTTGTTGTAAAAGTATAAAAAGACATAACTAATATGATTGTGGTTTATTATTTTTCAAATTTCTCCTCAAAAGTGAACTTCAACCTTTTAATCCAATCTCTCTGCAACCATTTAGGAATCTGATTCAGCCCTTTCTGAGAGTACCCTACATAGTGGATTTAGAAGTTTTAACCCAAATTGCATCTAAAAGCAAGCATCAAAGAAAACTATAATGAAATTTAGCCAAACTATATCTCAGATTCATGTTAGAGCTGTAATTTTTCCTGGATTTTATTGTCAGTGGACCTTTTGTAAATGGAAATAAATATTCATATAAATTGTTATCAAAAGTGCACTAGACATTTTATAGCTTAATATATTTTAAACTATATAAAGAATAAAAAATGAAAGCATTATTTTGCTGACCATGACCAAGATTATTTTAGACCTTGAATACGAGAATACATTTGTGTTTGCATCTAAAGACAGAAGGGTGGCTTAATAGCCCTTAGTAAGGGAACAAAATCTCAGCTCCATGAAAGTCACTCCCGAATTGAATCCTGACAAGATGTCTCAGAGACAGATCAATTGAATACATCACATCTGTTATGCAGAGATTTTTCCCTTGCTTATATCAAAGGGGGAAAAAAAGGAAAGAAAAAAGATTTTAAAAACTAAGATGATTAGAAAAGGAACTCCGAGAGTCTGTTTTGCTTGGCCAAAACTTCTGGCACATTGATAGAATTGGACTTTGGAGAGCCATCTAATTTAACAAGTTGTTTGTATTTATTCTTTCCAGTGGTTACCAACTTTTTATTTGAAGTGACTGCAGGGTTATCACATAGTGAATGATGTTACTATATTGATCTGATAACAAACAAAAAAGTGAATAACAATATGTTATTTTTCTAGATAATTAAATAAAAATCATCTTATAATTCATAAATTTTGATACTCTTGCATTTTCCTATATCCTACTTATTGACTTATACATACAAATTATACATAAAGTGGGATTTATAGGGTTATTTATATTACTGTCACAGTAAACCATGTTAGTTTTTATTCCCACTTTACCCTTCCCTCGTGCATCAGGGGGAATATTTGTGGGAGTACCACCTAAAGGAAAAGACATTTTCTATAAGTAATAGCATAAGAAATCAGTCTATAATTGGGGATAAGAATGGAAACAATCCAAGTAGGATCCTTGTCTTGAATTCATTACCTGGAGATGCATATGTCTGGGGAAGAGAACCTGAGTATCCATGTGTCCAATTGAATATTGAGGACTAGTGCCAGCTGACCCGCAGACCCTGAGCAATAGATGAATGGATTACTCTGACCCACATTTCTGTGAAAGAGAGGGATAAGGGACTGCTTGGTTATAGACACCAAACAGCCCTATTCACCTGCCTCCTTAGGCTTTTATTGTAACAACAGCTTGAACTAAAATTAACTATTAGATACTATTAGCAGGGTAAGCATCCTTGAGAAGATATATGTGTCTGTAGTGCTGTTTAAGTAAGGACGTTTTGAAGTCTAAATATAAAGATTCCACTAAAACACCCAGGGGCTCTGACTTGCTTGTAAAAGTCAACATAGGGTCTGAACTTTATTTAGGAAACTGCCTCCCCTCTGACTTTGAGACATATGCGGCTGTAGTGCCCTTTAAGTAAGGACGTTTTGAAGTGTAAATATAAAGATTCCAGTAAAATACCCAGGGGCTCTGACTTGCTTGTAAAAGTCAAGATAGGGTCTGCCACCTTCGGCAAGGTCCCCCAGAGGCCTCTGGCCTTTCAGAGGCTCCTCCTTATAGACTTTCTAACCAAGTCCCATGCTTCCCCACAGACAAGAGTACTGATAAAGTCTCTAAAGACACTGTAATCCAAACAGTATTTTTATAATAGCTTTTGGATCCCATGTTTCTACAGTTCTCAAATTCTGAGAGATAACCAAATTAACTATCATACATAGGCTCAGACCTGCCAGCAGAGAAATGTACAGTTGTTGCAGGCATCCAGTAGGTAACTATCATGCACTATTAATCCTCTTTATATTGACTTCCTATAAATTTTATTTCTCTGGTGAATATCATTTATTTTCTCAATCCTAGCTATGCTGCTGCTGGTCCTGCCTATTTCTGACAATATATCTTCCTGAACTTTATTTAGGAAACTGCCTCCCCTCTGACTTTTGAATATCTATTAAGATTATGATCTCAGGAGGTGGTTTGCACAAATACCAGGATAGTAAGTATTTATAAATATTATGAGTTTAAAGAAAAATAACTTCTCATAAGTATCATGAGAATAAAGAGAAATAACGCTATAATACATTGTTATGTAAATTAAATGTTATTACATTCAATGATGTTGTTCTTCATTATACTTGGGAGGATCTACACACTTGGAATTACTTTCTACATTTCATTCACATAAACTCTTCACTAAAAGAACTAGCTTATATTTTCTTTCAATGTTTTTACTACTAGCTTCCGGCTGCTCTGTCGTTTCATCTTTCAAATTTTTGGCCCTTTTCTTATTGGTCTTTTAAACATTTATTGAACATGTTTTGCTCATAACAACACATTTTCAAAAAAATATATTTTATTGATTTTTTACAGAGAGGAAGGGAGAGGGATAGAGGGTTAGAAACATCGATGAGAGAGAAACATCGATCAGATGCCCTGTGCACACTCCCCACCGGGGTTGTGTCCGCATTGACCGGAATCAAACCTGGGACCCTTTAGTCTGCAGGCCAACGCTCTATCCACTGAGCCAAACCGGTTAGGGCCATAACAACACATTTTGACTCCCAATTAAGAATGTCATCTCTTTTATTTAAATCCACAAGTTCTTGGCAACCAATAGACATAATTTCTGTAATTTTAAAGTGCAAGTGCCTTTTACTTTACAAAGGTAAAAATGTTTTTTCTTCATAATAAATAACAGACAATCCTATGATTCACTCTACAATATAGGGAAACTCCTGGTTCAATTATAAAGGGGATCGATATATACATTTATCATTTAATGTTAAAAGGCCTATTTCCAGCTGAATTAATGGCTTTTGTTGCATTTTTATCTAGCCAGAAGCATAGATTTTGACTTATTTGTTAACCAGGTCATTAAGTAAACCTAATAGCAATAATTAAAAAAATAAAGTATATTATTTGTTGAGTCTGTCTACTATGTATTCATGTATTATGTTAGGAGATGATAGATAGATGCCAGATAGATAGATAGATAGATAGATAGATAGATAGATAGATAATAGATAGATGACAATCTATAATAATAAACAGGTAATATGCTAATTAGACCAGACAGCCGAATGACCTTCCAGACATCCTTCCAGACGAAGCCACAGTGGTGGTTAGGGGCAATCAGACAGGCAGGTGAGCAGTTAGGGGCTATCAGGCAGGCAGGCAGGCAGAGTGGTTAGGGGCTTTGAGGCAGGCAGGTAAGTGGTTAGAGGCAATGAGGCAGGCAGGCCGAGTGGTTAGGGATGATCAGGCAGGCAAGTAGAGTGGTTAGGGGCATCAGTCAGGCAGACAAGTGGTTAGGGGTGATGAGGCAGGCAGGCTGAGTGATTAGGGGCGATCAGGAAGACAGGCAAGTGGTTAGGAGCCAGCGGTCCCGATTGCAAGAGTGGTTAGGGACATCAGGCAGGCAGACAAGTGGTTAGGGGTGATGAGGCAGACAGGCGAGTGGTTAGGAGCCAGCAGTCCCGATTGCAAGAGGGTGCAGGCCGGGCTGAGGGACCACCCCCTCCATGCACAAATTTCATGCACTGGGCCTCTAGTCTAATATAATCTTCACAATAATTTTAATATCATTTTCACTTTTCAAATGAGAAAATGAAGAATAATATATTTATAGATGTCAAAACTAGCATGATTTACAGGAATATTTGCATTTGAAGTCAATAAGACCCCAAGAGAACCAAAAGTTAGGTTCTTTGCCCTATCCCCAACATTTCAAATTAGGGCTTATCCCCCTCTTCCTTAAGGGTATGGAAGCAATTCCTAGGTGCCTGTAAATTAAGCCAAAACCAAGGCTACAAGTAAATATGCCTGTAGCCATATATTGCAAGAAAATCCACATCTGCAAGTACTATTTAGTGCTAAAGCTAATCTTGTCAGAAACAAAAGAGATACATTCCTGCTTTTAGTTTTGGGGAATTTGGCCCAAGATGAGGCAGAACATTTTATGGGATCTATATCATATACTTATGTTTCTGCAAATACGAACTATCTAATCAATGAGCTTTAAAATTGACCAGTGAGTTAGTAAGTTGTTTGTAACTTTACTAATAAAGTTAATTCTTCATTATTTACACACTTCTCATAATACTTTTTATAAGTATACATTTTAATATAAAGTTTATAATAACAATATAATGCAAACAGAATGATATTTTTAAATGTAGAGGTTTGGAGAGAAAGTACTTAATTTTACATTCTTTCATGTTTTGAACCAATTATGAAAGAGATATAAGAATGGAGTGATAATTTAAATAATAAATTCTTTTTTGGTGTTACAACTGAACATAAAAGTAATCTAGGTTAGGGTGTAATATGTGTGGGCTAAAAAAATTGCCAGACAATTTGGTAAACTATTTTTTTTACCATGGAAACAAAACCTTTCTGTACAGAGTTTGTACTTGGATAAATTACTCTTTAAATACCAACAAGAAGAAAAAAATATGTGGGCTACATGTCAACACTTTGAAATATACTTAACCTTTAAATTGCAAAAGGAATAGCTGTTGAGAGAGAATGAAAGAAAGTGAGAGAGAGAGAGGGGGGGGGCATCAATAAGTTAGCCTAAGTATGAGTACTATTCTTTAATGCAGTTCTAAAATGCACGTATCAAATCTATAATATTTTCTGTGTGTTTTTTTAATTATAGGTGCATTTTTCTTTCATCAGTTTCTTTCAAATATTTTGAGAGATTTTATGTCTTTAAAGACTCTCCAAAATGTTGTTATTACTAATATTTAATACGTAAGGAGCATTTATAACAGTCTTTAGAAATTTTATTCAGTGTGTTTATGCCTTTGTTCTTGTTTTATTCCATTTTGCATGCCTGTGTTTACTCCACGCATTAAACAAATTAGTACCTGCCAATATCCATTTCTGTTAGTTTTGTCATAGGTATTGATATTCTGAGAGGAAAAAAAAAGGGGGACCTGAATGAGTCAGAATGTTATTGAACTCCATTAAATCTTACTTTTCAAGATAATTTTTTGAGATGTAATGTGAAACAAAAGGATACATTGAACATTAGTATCACTATCATGGCTACAATTTCAGTGGTATTTCAAAGCAAGTAATAATTGTCCAATTATTGAGTAAAGTCATAAATAGCACACTGATTAAGAATTGTAAATTAGGAGGGATTTCTTACTCAGTAGTGCACAAATGTTGACT
>NW_005354334.1:41954-52763 GCF_000412655.1 Myotis brandtii
ACTTGCTCTACCCGCTATTAATGAACCCAATCTCCTTAAAGCTGGCAAACCAAGCTTATCTCTTTGCTACTATGTCATATTGTCATATCAGAAAATAAAGAGGGTTTTCTAGGTCAGGCCACCTAAATGTGAGTTGCATTTTTTTATTGAATCAGTTGAGTCAATTGAGACTTTCACCAGGAAGTCACGTCAGGCAACAGAGGGGAGAATTGAGAGGGACAAGGGGGGAGAATGGAGGTTCTGCTATGCAAACAACAAGAACCTGGAAACATGGCATTTCACTGGTTGGGAAGTAGGCACCTGGACAAGCAGACACCGTTCTGGAAAATGCACTTCACTGAGCCAGTCTGCTGCAAACCCAATAGTATCGATACTGTTGTAATGTAACCCAGTTACAAATAACTGGAAGGAGCAAAGGGACGGCCAAATAGTCTAGTCATTCACTTGTGCAGCTTTGCCAGGAAGCTGTAGCTTACTTACCACGGCCCAGGAAGCCACCAGTCTATTCTCCACAGCCCCCGGGGTAGGTATTGCACAGGAGGAGGATAGATGCATGCCCAGGAAAGTCTAGGTGGCGTAGGAAGGCACTTGACTGCCAATCATACCTGGGCACAGGTCATTGGCCAGAGAAGGCATGGCCACCACAAGCACAGGAAAATTTGGGATGTTTAATCCTCTAAGCAAACACGTTCACTCTCTTGTGTTTTGGGGGCTCTTAGGACTCTTGTCGCAGGGGGCTCACTCTCTTGGTTCCTCTGCACTCACCCACACATCTCACAGCCATGTGGACCCCACACAGTGGACTGATGGACTGCAACTAGCCTGATGCTGTACCAGACCCAACTCCAACATGGAACTGAAACTCTAGACACTGGCTTTGCTTTTAGCTCTTCTGAATCTCCAGCTGCACATGTTCCAGGACTGGATGAAGGGAAATGGGCCTTAGAAACCAAGGGATGTAATTCCATGCAAATAAAAATCACTCATCATCCCCTGTAAGTCTCAGAAAATTCTCTTTTTTCTCCATATATTGTAAGGCCCCACCCCAAGTACTCAGTGGGAGCAGGGACACCTCCCTTTCACTGATAACGGTATGTTAGGGTTAGAAAGCTTTCTAAATCCACGGTGTTTTAGCATATGTCCCATAGATTGCTGGAGCCCAGTGTGACCTCAACTTTCTTTGGACTATGCCATGTTTTCCCTCAAAATATGGACAAAATGGGCAGTAATGTGAGAACCTCACCTTCTTCTTTGTGACCTCTTATATGCCAACATACAGAATTTAACTGCATTTAGCCCTATATATAGTGGTAAGAAATATAGCCCATTTTCCAAAGTACTGAATGTTCCCTAAGTAGCATTAGCAGAGACTAGTCAATCTACACAGAGATTACTAGAGCAAAATCTATTAAAAATGCACAAGAAGGAAATATGGACACAAAGCTTTAAAATTTCAGAGTGATAGTGATCTAAATGCTTGTCAAAGGTTAAAGGTTGAGCCCTGGCTGGGTGGTTCAGTTGGTTGGAACATTTTCCATACACAAAAAGGTTGTGGGTTCTATTCCCAGTCAGGGATTCGATCCCTGGTCATGGCGCATACTGGAGGCAAACGATCAATGTTTCTCACATTGATACCTCTCTCTTCCTTCCTCTCTCTAAAAACATAGCTTCAGGCAAGGATTTAAAAAGTTAAAGGTTGAGGTTAGGGAAAATTAAATGGTGTAAATATTTTACTGGTGTAATAAGGATTCAATAGAGCTATATATAAGAATAGATGATAAGATATTTATAATTCATTCAATCAAAATTTATTTTCAAATTGTCTAGTAGCTGTCAGGCGTACTGGGTAAACATTAAAGAAGAAAACTAATGGCATAGAGACTACATAACTACAAATATTATACTTTTTGGATTTTTGGTAGCAAGGATGGTAGTTGTCTTCAGTAAGGAAAGAAAATAACAAACAAAGCCCTAAATATAGGAGGAGTGGATACAGAAGGAATTAACTGAAGCGAAGTTTTTGGGCTCACACAAATTACAACCCAGGACCTGCTAGCAATTTGAGAATGAGAACAGTACCAAAACACAACCATCCTGACTTTTAATTAAGGGAGAAAAGCATATTCAGAAAAATACAGATTAGTAACCTCAAGATCACTAATTGAACAAATATTTGTATATTTATTAAGCATGATTATCCCAGGAACTAGACAGAGTTTACCACCTAGGGGAGACATTGTCATGTTGAACATTTATTAGTCAGACAGTAAGGTGAGCACTATGATAGAATATGCGATGTACATATAAGGTTAAAGAAAGAGACATACCTACATCCCTGAAGAGGTTTAAAGAAAGTGTATTTGTTAAGCTACCAGTAACAGAATAATGAACTAAACATGGCATAAACACTAAGGACATTTAGCACATAACTTCAAAAAATTCCCAGGTGTTTTAACGATGTTATCAAGTACAACCATGCACCTGTGAAGGACAGGGGTTCAGTCTAAGAAGTGCGTCATTAGGCACCTTTTGTCATTGTGCATGCATCATAAAGCGCACTTACACAGTCCTAGATGGTGGAGCCTACTACACACCTAGACTGTGTGGTACAGCCTATTGCTCCTCGGTCACAAACTCATACACCGTGTGACTGTACAAAACAGCATGACATTCAATCAAGCACAAGAGGAAAGGATACAGTCAAAGGACACAGTGAACAGGAGCTGGAAGCGGCTGCCGCTAGAATAACAGGGTATACTGTTTTCCAGCAAAGTTTTTTTTTTTTGTAAAGAAAAAAGTATAGTAAAGTAAATACATAAACCAGTAACATAGCCATGTGTTATCACTATCAAGTAGAATGCCCTGTTCATAATTGTGTGTGCTATACTTTTATATGACCTCAAACACAGTAGGTTGGTTGACACCAGCATAAACACAAACTTATGTAACTGCTGCATTGCACTTACAACTTGACACAGCTACAAAGCCACTAGATGGTAGGAATTTTTCAGCTCCATGACAATCTTATAGAACCTCCATCATATATGTGTCTGTCCTTGAGAAAAACATCATCCTATGGCTCATGACTGTTCTTGGGGTCCTTACATCACTCTGCTCAACCATGTCTCCCTTATGATCCAAAGATGGTCCACACATAAAATCCCTCCTTGACAAAGAAAGCAGAATTTCCACCATGATATTGGGCCAGTCAGGGTCAAGATCTTTGCATTGAGGAGAGCTCTACTCCTTGGTTCTTTTACAGAATTCAAAACACAATCCAGAGCCTGTTAGCCAGGAAAGGAAGGAAATGACTGTTGTGAGGCCTTCAATAGGTCTGCCTCACACAGAACTGCTAAGATGGTACTCGGACTTCATCCCTGCAGAACTCATTCATTCATTAGACACACTGCCTAGGACCCATAATATATTTGGAACAGAGACAATATCTTAATTTCTTTTAAATCAGAAGGAAAAAATTTTAGGTAGGAAAAAATGTTTTAATATGTAGCATCAATACATTTATCTTTATACCAATGTGAATGTGAACCATCATCTTAATATTTTTCTGTAAATAAGGTGTCCATGGAAGTCATTTTAGAACCCTATCTCTCTAGCATGAGTGTAACAAGCTTGGTGCAAAAAGAGAGGAAGGGCATTCAGGATGATGGGAACAGCATTTGTAAAAGTGAAACTCCATTTCAGAGAATGGATATCCACAGTCTCAAATTCCCAAGTGGCCATAGACTCATTATACGTATGAGCAGACATCTGCAGTGAGGACACTCAGACTAATTTATTCCAAGTCAATTTCCAATTAAACTGGACATAATAAGCAGATTTCCCCAGTGGTGTCAATGAAAATAATGCTGCAACACAATTTCAACAGTTTTTCCTTCCCATTTTTCAAAATGATAGATTATTGTTTCTAAAAGAAAGGTGTCCCTGTTCTAAAACTCACTCTGTGCTCCACAAACACTGGGCCATATACATATGGGCACAGCACACACACATATCCATTTTTCCTATTTGACATCTTTTTCAAACTTGTACACTTGATAAGTGGCTTTCTCTGTATTGTTGCTGTCAAGGTCCTTTATTTGCCAGCTGGTTAGGAAAGAAGGAGGCAAAGGTCAATTTGCTTTTCCCCAGAAACAAATCTGTCATATCACTGATGTTCCAATGCAGTAGCCTTGTGGGACTGAGGGGTGCCAGTCCTCCGCCTCCAGGGCAAAACAGATTTTCTTCTGGCTGAATCAGACACCAGAATGACAATCAAGGTTGCTATAGCAGAAAACATATGAAGTCACAATAAACTTGACCACATATTTCCAAAAATCCAGTCCTTTAAGATGCCTTGTATAGTATATCTGCACATAAAGATGTTCTGGGTTTGTAGATGCAAGAGTCTTGCTTTAGAGAGCCAAACTGCAAAGCTGAGTGATCAAAGCATAAGAGATCCTCTGGCAGAAAGAAGTCCAGTTCACACCTGAGTAACTATGCATGCTGAAATGAAAATGTCTTCTTCTAATACACTTCCCTGGTTCCAGTCTTGAATTTCTATGGGAATTATTTACAAAGACAAACCACAGGGAAAACATCCGTTAATCTGCTGAATGAAATTTTGAATCCATTCTCAATGCCCAGACCCCCTCCTGGTGCTTGGTAATTACCCCAATATTTTCTGCACGCTTGTCCCAGCGTCTTCCTCTGGGGCCTCCTGTGAAGAAGGCTTTCTCTCTGCTGATCTGAAAGGCAGCTTGCCTTATCGCTCTGCCTCATTCCATCTGCAGCTCGCGGGGGGTCCCGCTAATCATTGTCATCGGAACATTGGATGAGCAGTCTGGGGACATAGATAGATGTGACACCCAAGGAGACCAGCGACTTTCCAACAGAGTGTTCATCTCCATAAATGCATCTTGCCCTCCCAGATTCCAAGCAAGAGATGAACTCTTTCAAAGCAAAGGCTTGCACTTTAATTATACAAATACAGTGATCAAAGTTATTATCACTCTCTTCAAAGGGCAGGGGCGTATTAGAATGATGTTTTGTTCCCTTGACAGAAGACGTTTGGTCCTCGTGAAGTGAAAAAGTTACCAGGAAAAACACCATGGGGGAGGAAAGAAAGTCAGAAAGAGAAAATGGACTCACAACAAAAGGCTATTTACAGAGAAATGCAATTTAGAAAGCAGTTGATGCAAAAGGAAGATAAAAGCTGTGAAGTGTGGGGTTGTGAAAGAACTGCAAAGTTGATTTAAATGTCACATTGATTTTTCTTGCATCTATAAGTAGCAAGTTTCAAAAGATAAATGTGATCCACAATTTATCCACACATCATTTATCTATAAACAGAGGAAATAAAGCACAGTGATATTTTTTCATATAAAAGGAATCTCATTTGGAAATATGTATCCTTTACTTTGCTTAAATAAAGATGATCTTCATACTTTTGGAGACTGACATGTATGAGTAACATTTTCTAAATAATTTTTTTGAGAGATTCACTGACAGTGTCTGCCAGGGCTCTGAGGACAAGCTGTGCTGCTTTGCTTGGTGTGTAAGTGAAGGTGTGCAATCTAATTCAGAAAACTCAAATATATCATCCAAATAACATGAACTATTAGATTTTTTTGATGGACAATATTTGAACAAAAGAAAATTAAGTAATAGGTTAAGGGAAAATAAAATAATTTCTTTTTTTTCCTTTTTTAAATTGACTTTAATGGGGTGACATTGGTTCACAAAACCAAACAGGTTTCAAGTGTACAACTCAACAAAACGTCATCTACACACTGCACGGTGCTCCCATCCCCCAAGCAAAGTGTCTTTCTAATTCCTCCCCCCGCCCCCACCGCTTTGCCCAAGTCCACTTATCCCCCACCACTCTTTCCCTCTGGCTATCACCACACTGTTGTCTTTGTCTATGTGTTCTGTATGTATGGTTTTTGCTTAATCTTTTCACTACTTTCATCCAGCCTCCTAACTCCCCTCCCCTCTGACAGCTGCCAGTCTGTCCCATGTATCCATGCCTCTGTTTCTATTTTGTTCAACAGTTTATTTTGTTCATTGGATTCCACATATAAGTGAGAACATACGGTATTTGTCTTTCACTGACTGGCTTATTTCACTTAGCATAATTCTCTATAGATCCATCCATGCTGTAGCAAAAGGTAAGATTTCCTTCTTTTTTACAGCTGAGTAATATTCTTTTATGCCAATATATCATAGCTTTTTTATCCACTCATCTACTGATGGGCACTTGGGCTGTTTCCAGATCTTGGCTATTGTAAATAACACTGCAATGAACATAGGGGTGCAGATATTCTTTATAGTTAGTGTTTTGGGTTTCTTTGGATATATCACCAGAAGTGGGATCACTGAGTCAAACGGCAGTTCCATTTCCTAATTTTTTGAGGAAATGCCATACTTTTTTCCATAGCGGCTGCACCAGTCTAAATTCCCACCAACGGTGCACAAGGGTTCCCTTTTTTTATCTTTAAATTCTTTATTAGTTAAGGAAGGGTTCCCTTTTGAGAGCTGATATCTCATTGTGGTTTTAATGTGTGTAAGTGATGTTGAGCATTTTTTTCATATGTCTATTGGCCATCTCGATGTCCTCTTTGGAGAAGGGTTTATTCAGGAACTTTGTCCATTTTGTAATTTGATTTTTGTCTTCTTAGTGGTTGAGTTGTATAAGTTCTTTATATATTTTGGAAATTAATCTCTTAGCCACGTGTGTCATTGGCAAATAGGGTCTTCCACTCAGTGGGTTCCCTTTTCATTTTGCTGGTGGCTTCTTTTGCTGTGCAGAAGCTTTTTAGTTTGATGTAATCCCATTTTATTTTTTCTTTGTTTTCTTTGACTGAGGAGGTATATCAGCAAAAATATACATGAGAGATATCTGAAATTTTACTATGTTTTCTTCTAGGATTTTTATGATATCTCAACTTATATTTTAATGCAGCTTCTCATTTATAATGCCTGTGATTTTTCAGACATAAACATATAATATCACAAGCATTACTATTCTACTTGCTATCATCCAAATACTGTAAAATATTAAAGAGACCATATTTTGAAATAAATATTTAGAAAACCCTATACGTTTTATTTTAATGCAATATCTATACATCCTACTTCAACCCTTTACCCATAAAAAGGAAGATCCTTTTGTAAGTACAGGGTAGAGTCCCAAAACCAAGAACAAACCTTGGTTAAGACTCAAATCTCTGAATTAATCTCTAATTTGGTTCTTCTTATTCTCTCTTGGGAATCCATGCTAATGAGGAATTGCCTCGACCAATTCACCATAATGTCCACTTGTTATTAAATTTCTTCCTGTTGTTAAAAAAAAACAATGGTCAATTCTCAGATCTTATTTGGTTTACATAGCAGAGACATTTGTCATGGTTTTTCAGGCCCTTTTCCTCAAACATCTGCTTCCTAGACTCTAGGACACCATTCTGTTCTGATTTCCATCCTATATAACAGACTACTCCTTCTGGTTTATTCTGATTTTGTTGCTTTACCTGCATTCCCCTAATTTCTAATCACTTTAATGTCTTAATGCTGAGTTCTCAGATCTTTTCTGTATATCTACATTTCCCCCCTTGGAAGCCTCATTCAATATCATAGTTTTAAATACTATCTGTGTCTCTAATTAAGAAATTAAAATTTTCATCCTGCATATCTACCTTGTAATTCAGACTTTTATATATAACTTTTTACCTCATCTAACAATGATAATGGATGGTAAATATCCCAAACTTAACACACTCAGTACAAAACTCCCGATCTTCCCCTAAATATGCTCCTATTGAGGTTTCCTAAACTCAGTAAATGTAAAATCCATTTTATCATTGCTAAAGCAAAAAACAAATAAACACAAAACTTGGAATGTCTTTCCTTCTAGTTGAAGAGTCTCTCCTCAGCTGATTTTGTTGCTTTACTGGCATTCCCCTAATTTCTAATCACTTTAATGTCTTAATGCTGAGTTCTCAGATCTTTTCTGTATATCTACATTTCCCCCCTTGGAAGCCACATTCAATATCATAGTTTTAAATACCATCTGTGTCTCTAATTAAGAAATTAAAATTTTCATCCTGCATATCTACCTTGTAATTCAGACTTTTATATATAACTTTTTACCTCATCTAACAATGATAATGGATGGTAAATATCCCAAACTTAACACACTCAGTACAAAACTCCCGATCTTCCCCTAAATATGCTCCTATTGAGGTTTCCTAAACTCAGTAAATGTAAAATCCATTTTATCATTGCTAAAGCAAAAAACAAATAAACACAAAACTTGGACCCATCTGACTCCTTCTTTTCTTTAACTCTCCACTCTTAATATCTCAGCAATGTGTTAACACAACATTGCTCATAAAACCCATGTTCTCTTCCAGTGGGCTACAGGTTAAAGTTCATTGCTACATTTCTTAATTCATCATCCCTTGCTCTTCCCTTTGCTCATGAAATAGCTGTCACTATAGATTCCTGCTGTTCCTTACTCAGGCCCAATATGCTCTCATCTTTGCTTTCCTGGTGCTATGTCTTGAAAGCGCATCTTTCACATTTTTTTTAGGTTACTCCATCATTTCCGTCAGGTCTTTGTTCATATCCATATGAACATATATGCTCTTGCTAGTGGCAGTAAACTATCAATTTAATCTGTACAATACTGATGAAACTTAATTTAAGATGTAACTGAGATAGTAGAACAACATTAACAAAAATTGTATGAGTGACATACATCTCAGTCTACCAGAAAACATGCTACTGGAGGTATATAACAGCAGATTCTATAAAAGCTTAAAATGTGCTAAAATAAAGTATATACCAGCACTTTTCCACCTCTTACTGCAAGATTGCATACCTAGTCTCTCTAGAAATCAACCAGGAAAGCAATGATCTATAACAATCCAGACAAGTAGTCAATGTATTTGTTTAGAACGAGAATAATTCCTGTTATATGTAAAAGCAATGAAGTGAAGAGACTAAAGAGAATATTCTTCAAAGTGAGGTGAGTCACAAGCCTCAGTCTAGTGCTATAGCACTATATTAACTCAGATCAAATGTTTGAATGTTTCAGGATCAGCGTTGTCTCCAGAGTCATCATGTACACCAGTAGTTACATTTGAGAAGCAGTAGTGCAGTTCATGACATGGACCTTTGTGCTTACTACCTGGGCTCAAATAAACATTTTTCTCCTTATTAGTATGCAAGTGTAGCATGGATCAAGGTTGAGTAGTGATTCAATCTCTCTAGTTACGTAACTTCTCTTTGACTAACATTCATATTTGTAAAGTGGGAAGAGTGGGGCTATATACTATTTTTTTTTTTTGTGATAATCAGGGATGTAAGCCTTACAGCCATTCCTGGTTAACAGTAAGTGGTCAATGTTTATTAGTCATTGGTGTCATTAATCAAAAAGGAAATATTTTGTGGAGGCCTGCATGGAAAATCAGGCAGCTCTATGTATACATAGAATCTAATGCAAATAATTGACATTTCTCAGAGATAAATGTGTCTAGTTACAAGTGTTTTGTATGGCTTCAGTGATTCCAATGTATCAAAATCACTATCACTTTGAAGAGACCAAGTAATTCAAAGAACCTATGTTAGTTGTGGAGGACCCTGAAACTTGAAATTACTCTTTAGACCTTTGGAGAATTGAGAACTCTTAAGTACTACAGCTTCCTGGTGAGACTGATAAAACTTATTTTGAGTTTATCTGTTCTAAATTTCTATCCTAATGGTTTCTCAGGGATAATTTATTTTCCAAATCTGATTTTCTAGAAGGCAATCAGAATGATTTATTTTAGTCTGGACCAAACTGTGGGTGCAATGTATACATCAGCTGAATCCTGAAGTGAATGTTTCTCACTCTTAGCTAATTGATAAAAGGAATAAAGGAAATGGCTGACATCTGTGGCTATAAGAGAATTTTTTTAAAACTAGTCTAGCATATACCCAGTCTCTTCTCACTGATCATGTGTTTGAAACAAATACAGATTACAATTAGTTTAAGTGTTTATATCTAGTTATAACAATATATCTAGTGTTATCTGAAATGCAAATTGTTTTACTTCCATTTCTTATCATGATGACATTTTAGAGTGCTGTTGCTTTCTTTTATATTGTTTCCATTTCTTCTGGCTGGAGTCATAGCACCAACTGTACGTATGAGTGTGTCTGCAACATAATTGTAGAATCATAATGCATCATTACCATTTTTGCTTTCATACAAGCTACATACCATTTTAACTCTGAATAAATTGTACATTTAGTTATGGCTCATACTTAGTAATTGCTTTTTGTTCTTCATATGTGTTATGAAAATTGCTCTTTTGCAATTTTGTTTTACCATAAAAGGGAAAAATTAAATACTAAAGTGAAATATTCCCAGGTCTAGGTACAAATCTCTTATGAATTTAAAAACACTACTGATGAATTAAAAGTATGTTGACTGAGCAAACGAATATATCATTTAGGCAGCTCCATACACTGAAATAAATTTAGGAAAACTCTATAATGGTGAATTTGAGAGACAAAAGGTCTATTGTGCTTTCTTTATTTCTGTTTATTTTACACACAAAACACTAAGAAGTTCAAAATATCATGCTAATTCTTGTATTAATAATCTTTATGAAATATCGATTCAGTATACTGTCTTAGGTGACTTAAAAGTCACTTCTCTCTTTTTAGCAAATAAGAATTTGAGAAGATGATCTCCTATCCATTTCATTAATGTATACAATTGGAAACTTTCAGACTACAGAGTCCTCTTTTTTTTTTTTTATATAT
>NW_005354334.1:53962-57464 GCF_000412655.1 Myotis brandtii
ATTTGCAACATAGTACATAGTTGCTTAGAGTTGCAGCTGAGAGGCCGGCAAGTCAGGCGGGGAACGTTGGAGTCCGCAGTCACTGGAGCAAGCAAGCCTCCCTGTTCGCTTCAGTGCATGGCTGCCGGCCGCCATCTTGGCTGACAGTTAATTTGCATAAGGATATGCTGATTAGCCAATGGGAAGGGTAGCGGTCGTACGCTACTTACCATGTTTCTCTTTTATTAGTGTAGATTGATTTTTTACAGAGAGGAAGGGAGAGAGATAGAGAGTTAGAAACATCGATGAGAGAGAAACATCGATCAGCTGCCTCCTGCACATCTCCCACTGGGGATGTGCCTGCAACCCAGGTACATGCCCTTGACTGGAATCGAACCTGGGACCTTTCAGTCCACAGGCCGAAGCTCTATCCACTGAGCCAAACCGGTTTCGGCCAGAGTCCTCTTTTTACCTTAGAAGTTCGAGCCTAACTGTTGATAGTGAATTAAAGAAAGAAAAGTGTTAGGTTAAATTCATGGCCCAAGAAGTCTCTGTGAGGTTGTTATAGGCACTTCTCACGGACACCAGGGAGGTGTAATCGGACAGGACAGCCCCCTGAGTCGGTGGGAGAGGGCTGTCCCCAGCCTAGATCCTTGTCTTCTTATGAAAATGAATTTATACAAGAGACCTTGACTGTGTTGTGAAAAGCCAATTTATTAAAGCAATTAAAACATGCTCCTTATTGAAAAGAGCAAAAGCAAGCAAAACTGTACATCTGGCTTATGGGCACGAACAAGCTCTCAGCTAATCTGAAGAGCAAGTTGGGTGGGGAATTGAGGCTTTACCTTATATACCCTCCTGTCTATAGGCTTCAAAATTTCTCTGTTGACTATTTTGGTGCAGATTGATTCTCAAGGTCCCTTTTTACTTTGCTGTGGCTTTCCCAGAATTCATGAAAAGCACCTGGCAACTTTATCTGGCCAAGTCTTGAGACTCCTGGCTTCTCCGCTTAGGAAGTAAAAGCACCCTTTTTTCCATTTCCCTTACCACCCCTTTCTGCATTCTCTCATTAGGGAGATTTTTAACTACTTGCTCTGTGTCTTTGGCTGGGGAAGATAATGGTTTGTTAGTCACAAGCTGGCTGTAAACTGCCCACACTGTTTGGCCTTGTTTTAACTTTTCTGTCTCCGTTTCCCTGTTCCTCCTGTCCTGGAATCCTGTAACATTCTGCACCTGCAAGATGAACATCCTTGAGGTTTGGAGCTCAGACCTGCTCGGCCCTGCAGTTATGTCTGTACTTTCTTGTTCTTCCACCCCTTACCCTGTCTGCCTAACCCTGTTTCTAACGCCTCTCAAAATGTTTTTGAGAGTCAGAGAAATAGAGAATGAGAACAGTTTGAGAACTTAATTTGCAAATGACTTTTATTATGTATTTACATATATGCTATATGTAAATAAAATGTGTTTGTAAGTATATGATTTCCTCTTTTCAAGAGAGAGAGAGAGAGAGAGAGAGAGAGAGAGAGAGAGAGAAATATCACATGAACTCACTTATAACTGGAATCTAATGAAAATAATAAACTGACAAACAAAATAGGTCCAGAGACATGGAGGCATGAAACAGACTGACATATCTCAGGGGGAGAGGAGGGAGATAGGAAGAGATTAACCAAAGAACTCATATACACATATGCATAACCAATGAACACAGACAATAGTGTGGTGACGGCCTGGGTGAGGCAGGGGCTGGAAGGAGAGGGGACTGATGAGCAAAATAAATCCAGAGCCACAGAAGCATGGAACAGACTCTGGAATCTCAGAGGGAAGGCAGGGGGAGAGATTAACCGGGGGATTTATATGCATGTATGCATAGCCCATGGACACAGACAACAGTGTGGTGAAGGCCTGGGTGGGGAAGGAGCTGGGTGGGAGGGGAAAACAGAAGGAAATAGGGGGGCACCTGTAATACTGTCAACAATAAATTGAAATAAAATTTAATATATACATATTCAGAGCCTAGCAGTGTTGTGAAAAGCCAATGTATATACGCTCATTAATATATTTGCACATCAAAATAAAAATTGACACTACAATAATGTTTTTTATTAAAAAAATAAAATGTAAACTATTTCACAAAATGTCTGAAAATTTTCTGAGTAATGAAGGAATCTCTGATGATGACAGAGTTGGCTAGAGATTACTTGCAACCAAGTCATCAATCCTCACAAACACAGAAAACCATAGAATGCCAGTTGTATAACAAAAAGACACATTTGTTGAATGAGAAAAGACTTAGTGAACTTGGCTTACAAAGAAAATAGAACATCACATGCTTCTGAATGTTAGGTTAGAGAGAGCACAATGCTGTTGCTTTTCTGGGAAGCCATTTTCTTCCCTCCAATCTAATTTGTAACTTAACCTTGTACAACTTCATAGTTTGAATGGTAATTATATAACTTTATCTCACTGCATTTTAAACTATAATCTTGTGTCCTATTAACTCTTAGACAGTGTTGATTTTTATTTTCATTATTCTAATGCAGTGTGGAGAACCATTTCGATGGGAGAATTTTCTTTCTTAAATGTTGAATATCACTTCTTTTGAGAACAGAAACACTACACATGGAACAAAGATTTGTTCCTATTTAGTATTCATTCCATAAACATTATTCAACATCTATTATATGTAGGGTAGTCTCTTATACATGTTGGAAACTCTATAAGACCTATCTTTTTCTTCAATAAATCTTACCAAGATAATGGCAAAATTGTTGCTGCTGATTCCCTTACCCTCTGAGCTTGCCCAACACTGCTGGGCTGGCTGCTTAAATCATACCAGAACTCCATTTCTTCATCTCTGTCATAAGTTAAGATGGATGCTAATCTGAGCTACACCCCTACCCGTTTATTTATTGCCTCTTTTGAAACATACACACACACACACACACACACACACACAACCTCTGTAGACATTGGACATTGATCAGATGACATTGACAGTGGTATGTAAACCCATTTTGAGAAAGAGAATATTTCTTTGACTTGCTTATATTCAGAAAGCCATATTATAGTCAAAATAAAGTTCATTTCTTTCCTATTTCCTTATGTAGATGTACTGAACTAAAACTTAGCTGTTGTTATCTTTTAATTATGGTTCTTGACTTCCCAGTGAATGTTTTGGAAAACTAATTTTAGTCAAAACTCATTTTTGAAAGAATCTTCTCTCTGGAGTCTTTCTATAATGCACAGTGTCAATGAGCACTACAAAGGAGAGACTGCGGGGATAGAATTGCTGTGCGATTCGCTGCCTAGGTGAGTTTCTGAATTGGGAATGGCTTGCTGTGGGATGTGAAGCTGGACTCATGTAGAAGAGCCCAGCCATAGAAGCCAAGAGATGTGGAGAACCACAGAGCTGACTCCCTCCCCTAAACGTGGGGCTCAGGAACGGAGGATCACTGACCATCCTTCTGAAAGCCCAAGAACTGGCTTAATCCCAAATGTCTCAAATTTGGAAAAATGTACC
>NW_005354334.1:58487-74477 GCF_000412655.1 Myotis brandtii
TTTTTTTTTTTTTTTTTATAAATTTTTTTTTTTTTTTTTTTTAAAATATTGTTTTTGCCATACTCTTTCTTTTCTCTCTTTGTAACTCTAATTGCAAACATTTTAGAATTGTCTTACTATGTTTCATTATGTGACTTACCCCTTTTTTTCTGTATTTTCTGTTCTTTACTTTGGTTAATTTCATTGATTTGTTTTTCAGATTTTAATTCTTAATTGGGCTGTGTGCAATGTACCATTAATCTAATCTATCAAGTTCTTAATTCCAGGTAATGGTTTTTAATGCTAGAATTATTTTTGAACTTTATTTTATATATTTTAATTTCCTGCTAAATTTCTCCATCTTTCCATATATTTTCATACATTAAAATTATAGCTATTTTAAAATCCATTACAGTTATCTCCACTATTTTTTCTGTAGGTCTGTTTTTATTGTCTGGTTTTTCAACCAGTGTATTTTTTTTAATGCCAGACACTCTGAATAAAAATTTGTACAGATTATTTGTGGGTCTGGGAAGTGTACTTATTATTATTTTTTAATTTCCTTTGCTCCTAACATTTGGTCAAATGAAATGGATATTGCTTTAATTCTATCAGGGACTAAGATGATTTGAGGCTTGGTTTCAGTCCTCATGAAAGTGATTCTGTATTCTTTCTGGCTGCTCTCTTTGGACACATCTCATCAGGGATCCCATTTGAAATCCTAGAATGTTTTCCAGAGCTTAGCACCTCTTCATGTGCCCATGGTAATGCTGAAAGATTTTTTTTCTCTTTCAGTTTCTCGGCATTTCTTCTGCTTCTTAGACTAAGAATGTATCATCATGGTGTTATCAGGGGTAGAGCTGGTTGAAGTTAAAATCTGGCTGCTACTTGTAAATAGGGAAGTAACTCCAAAGTAAGAGCAGCTTCCAATATCAAACTCACGTCTTTTTTGTCTCTTATCTCTGTAAGATGTTGACCTCTAAAGGTTTGGCTGACGTGATAGTTTTCTGATGCCTTCAAATTGATTTTAAAAAATATTTTATTCATTTGTCTTTCTTTTCTCATGGGGAGAGTTGGTCTGATACAACCTGGTCTGCCATAGCCAACAGCAGAAATCTTATATACTGATTCTTCACACGAACCATGCTATACGCACACATGTATTATTCAACAAGAACAGCAATGTTCTGGGAGGTATAATGTATAACTTGTGGTTTAATTTATAAACACGTCTTTTATCAATCCAATAAAACATTTTAAACATGAGCCCTGCCATTAAAAACACAAATTTATTATTCACATACATACACTTATTTGTGTTCATGTATCATGTTTGGGCTTTGTTTCTAAAGATTGACTTTTGGGAAATGATTAGAATTATTTGACTGCAGTCTAAACCTAAATGTAAAAGTAAAATAATATTTTTATAAAGTGATCTTTATTGGGTATATAAATATAGGCATATGAAGCTATTGATTTTTAGATGGAAATACACTATATATACGTATATATATATACATACACATACATATATAATGTATATATAATTTCAAGTCATTTGTTTCATGACTATATTTGAGAATAAATCTATTGAATAACTATTTAATGAAATAGTGTATTTTTCCTTTGACTTTAGAAACAGTAATTTCATTAAATTAGGAAATAGTAAAAGAGTGCAGTTAAGAGACCATTGTGGTGATTATTCAACCACTGCAGATATAAAGAATATAATATTTTTAAATCATTGTCTCAATTTTGAAGGTGTCTTAAAGTTTTTAATTTATTTTACTGCTGGCTCAAAACCTGAAAACAACTCTTTTCTTCACAATTTGAGAGCAAGCGAATATTTTGTTTGAAATATGGAACATTTAGAGCTTGCCAGAATATCTTTCCAAATAATTATGAAATAAAAAACACAGGCCCTTCAATTAGAATGTAATTATTTATTTGTGTACATATTGATGTTTCCTTAAGCACGTACCTCCTCTCTTCATTTTCTACTTGCTTTGATAAAAATAGAATACCTTGTAATGTTTACACAAATTAAATGCTGAATGAAATAAAATGAAATATGCTATATTGATTAAACGCTTTAGTTTTGTATTTTTTATGCTGTTATCCCTCATCCATCCATCCCCAGAAAACCCGATGCTGCTAGAGAGTCCCATCTGATGGCCTTTCAATAGCTCAATAACTTTTATTCAAAGTAGATTCACTAATCCTCCCTATACTTTGGTGCTCTCATTCACACCCAACAGTCCTGATCAGGACTCTGTGTGAGCAACCTGGCTGGTTTCCTAATCTTTGGTAATGAAAAGGTCCTGACTCTGCTCTGGATGCATCCTTAGAATCTGTATCCTGTCTACCTTCTGGATCTATAAATCATCTTTGCTCTGACTTCTACATACATTCACACAAATTCATGGCCAGATCTCTGAATATTGGCCTTCTGTTAATCTATGATACTTTTATGTCTATGTGTTGGGACAAATTATTATTTTGTTTTATTTTTTTTTCCCAATACATATTTGCTATTTTCATGGACCATGACGAGAAATTGCTACACTCACTTGAGAATGTCTTCCAGACTAGATTTCCTCAGTCACCAAGATTCCTATGATGGGGCTTGTTCCATGGTGTGTCAGGCCATAGCCTCTTTTTTGCCTTCCGTGTCATTTGTTAAAAATTAGCTGCCATGCTCTCTCGGGAATTCAGAGATGCAACAGACTTCATATAAGCAATCCTTTGTAATGTCATAGAATTGACGGCTCTTTTGTTTCTTCCAAAATATATAATTATTCAAGATATAGAGACAAGTTTATTACTTTAAAATGACAGCCAAATATTTTTTCAATCTTAAACATAACCAAACATAATATATAATATCTAACATGAAGGGAAAATAGAAATCTTGATTAAGTGAATATTCATTTATTCATTCCAGAAATATTGTTTGAGGGCCTATTACATGCTAGCAACAAAATTATTGTGTATTTATAAATGTTGCTATTATCAATGAAAGAAAATGAATTATGAACAATAATAAAAATTAAATATATATTACCAATGTCCTATTACAAATATATGGCTTTAGGTAGTTATTCCGTTTGACTCAAATCTCAGCTTCAGGCAAGATATGAATGGTAGAGTAAAGAAAGAAAGTATACACACTAATGAGTCTATTTAGGTAATCAAAGAGTAAAAAGTTTTTGCAAACAGCTCACCTTTAGCTACAAAACATGAGACAATAAATTATTCAGTTAGTTAATTCATCAATGCACCTTCCCCCCAAAGATGCAATCTAAAATAAATGGGTAGATAACATTGAGAAAAAGCTCTTCTGACACTTAATTTGACCATCAATTTTGATATTAAGGATTCATTTCACTTAACTGTTTTATGTGATTATTCTGATGGGATAATTTTGATAAGGTAAATTAGGAAAACTAAGATTTTAGCTATTTTAATTGCTAAGTAATATGAAAAGCTTGTTTTCACCCTCCGTCTGAACATCGCCCTATCACTATATGTTCAGGATGAGTGAGACTCAGGAATTAGCCAAACAAAACATGACAGCTCAGATTCACATATTAGTTAAAATGGAGAACATTTTATGAATAAGTCCTTGATAGAATAAGAAACAAAGATGAGATAAGAGATAGAATGAAGTTCAGAGATAAAGCTCTGAAAGCTTAGAGAGCACTATTTTTGGTATAAAAACAACCTTTAAATATTATGGTGTCACTATGCATAAATGACTGCAATATAATTATTTTATACAATTAACTATATCACATATCTTTTTTCATCACCTAAAAATGTATCTGTTAAGAGTTAAAACATTAAAAGATGTGCATAGAAATTTCTACATTAGTCACTGAAACTAAATCAGTAACTAAATATAAAAATATCAAAGTTTGAGCAAAATGACCTAGTGGAAGCCTCAGTAGAGCAACAAGAGAAGGTGATTTTGAATAAAGCTTAATTGCCATTGATTTCACTGTTCTTCAGAGAAAGACTGTGTGAACAGAAATGCAATGTTTCAATGGAGCCCAGAAAAAGGGCATTCAAAAGGCTAGACTCTGGCCATGTGACTTCACATCTATTTAGTTTGGGAAAAGGTCCACGTGGCCCAAAAGGGAGGTGCTGCCTCAGGCTATCCCAGCTTGATAACACCAGCCACTGCAATTATAAAACTAATTATCCTTGCACTGATTCTGTACTCACCAAACCAAATCCTGGTTGGAAATTGGCCTGTCAAAGAAGACGTTCCTACAGAGAATGGAAGTCCTGGCTAGCCACCACGGACATCACAGTTATACTGCTCGTTGCAAATCATGATTTTGTGATTCTGGTTACAGTTGGAGCTTTTTAACTATTATTATGATGGATTAGTTTTAAGAGACAAAACAACTTAAGGACTGAACAAAATTATTATTCTGCTCCAGAACAATGAGAAATAAATATATTCAATAAATAGAATACTTTTTATTCAGATATGATGTGTGCTCAACAAAATGCAGAGTCAAAGTGTTCACTTGACTAACCTCTATACCTGTGTGCACAACACGCAGAAAAACAGTCTACACCCCAGAAAGTGTTCTCATCGTCTTTTTGAGACAATCTCTTTCCACAGAGGCAGTCAGTGTTTTGATCCCTATCAACAGAGATTATTGTAGCTTCTTCTAGAACTTTATATAAATGTAGTCATAGGGCATATAGTACTTTTTTTTTCTTGATATTTTCATACAATATGATAGCTGTAATCCATGTTTTGTATGTATTAGTAACCATTTTTTCTTGCTTATATTAGACTACTCAAAGAATATACCAAAATTTGCTTTTCCATTTTCCTGTGGATAACTATTCTCCCCATCCCTACCCCACTTTGGAGCTATTATAAATAAAGACAGCAGCAACTACTTCATGTCTTGTTGATGGGAAATATGAACATATTTATTTATTTTCATTGCACATCAAGAAGTGGAAGTGACAAGTTCTATAGTCAGCAAGCTGGATACTCAGGAGAATTGATGGCATTCTTCTAGCCAAATTCCTTAAGACCAGGAGAGCGATTACTAGTATATCTTCAAATATATATATATATATATTTGCCTCAATCACTCTCCATCTAGATTCCAACTATACATATATTAGACTACATGATATAGTTCCATAAATCCCCTGAGACTATTGAATTTTTCTCTGTATTGTTCAGATTAGATTATTTCTATTGATCTGACTTCAATTTACCTGACTCTTTTCTGTCATCTCAAATTTGCTGTTAAACACATCTGATTAATTTTTGTGACATTGTCATTTTCTATTTTATACTTTTTTGATATTTTTTAAAAAGAACTGCATTAAGTTATAATTCATATAGCATGAAGTTCATCAGTTGTAGGCATATAATTCAATGCCTTTTAAATAAATGTATAGAATTGGGAAGATAGTTTTAGAACATTTCCATCATTTCAAAATGATTCCTGTTTTCAGCTGATGCCCATTCCTACTGCCAAATCATGGCAGCAACAAATCTGCTTCTTATCTTTAAAGAGTCCCCTTTTATGTACATTTCTTATAAATGGCATCAGATATGCAGTCCTTTGCACCTGGTTTCATTCACAAATGTAATATATATAAAGTTTATCCATATTACAACATGTAACATTTCCTCATTTTTTGTATATTTTTTCCATTTACCAGTTAAAGACATTTAGTTTTTTTCTATTTTTTTTACTTTGTTTTGTTTCATATGAATAATATTGCTATGGAAGCAAATATAATAGTTCTGGGGATGTAAGTACAACATGGTGTTATAGTTAAAATACTGTCTTATATACTTGAAAGTTGTTAAGAGAGTAGATCTTAAATGCTCTCACTACAAAAAAAGAATTGTTAATTATGTGACGTGATAGAGGTATTACCGAATACTATGTCAGTAATCATTTTGCAAATATGAGTGTATCAAATGAACAATTGTTTATCTTAAACTTAAAAAAAGAATTATTAAATTTATTTCTTCATTCTCAGTGTTTACAAAACTTAAAAGAAGGAAAATCCCTCCTTTTTCCTTTATTGTAAATTAAATTAAACAATTAATTAATAATGTATTAATAGTAATATTATTGAACTTTCCATGCTGAAGTGTGTTTAAATTTTAGCTTTACAGTCAATTCATTTCAAATAAGGAATCTTAACATAAAGAGATTACCTTCAGCTCACAGTTAATAAATAGCAGAGTTGGGAATCAAATTTTGGCAGTCTGAATAAAAGTTGAGTTCTAATTCATAATAAAACACTTGAAAGCTGTACGAAAGCATATAATAAAATAATGAATTATTTTAACCTCACTCGACAAAACTAATCACTTATTCTGGTGTTCATTCTCTCCAGACTCTTTTTTATTTTTGCATAATAGTATAATGCTATTATTTTAATTGAAGTATAATTGGCATGTAATATCCTATTAGTTCCAGGTATACATAATAGTGATTTAATATTTATATACATAATAAAATGATCCACAGTAAGTTTAGTTACCATCTGTCACCATACAAAGTTAATGAAATATTATTACTGTGCTATACATTACATCCCCATGACATCTATAATAATACAAGCATAATATGCTAAATAGACCAGACATCCTTCTGGACATCCTTCCAGACGAAGCCGGGGCTGCGAGTTAAGCTGGGGTCCCGGATGCCAGAGGGAAGCCAGTGCCGGCAGCCGGAGGAAGGAAGACCTACTCTTGCACAAATTTTGTGCATCGGGCCTCTAGTTTATTTTATAACTGGAGGTCTGTACCTCTTAATCCCCATCACCTATTACATCCACCTTTCACCTCTCCTCTCTCTGTAACCACCAGATGGTTTCCTGTAATTGAGTCTGTTTCTGTTTTGTTTTGTTTTTTAGATCCCACATATAAGTGAAATTACATGGCATTTGTCTTTCTCTGACTGAGAAATGGTCAATGAGTTGCTTTCATAATTTTGCTATTATAAATAGTGCTACAATAAACTTAAGGGTGCATATATCTTTTTCAATTAATGTTTTCATTTTCTTCAGATGAATACCCAGAAGTGGAATTGTTGAATCATATGATATCTGTAGTATAATACTTTTTATAATTTGTACTCCCACCAAAACTGAATGACATTCTTGGATATGATAAATATTGTTTCAATCAATCCAACAATCTAAATATATTATATCCCAAGCTTATTTAATTTCAAGACTGTGAAGAAACATGTTTTTTTTTAAATAATAGAACCTATATTCAATAATGAGAACTGTATAGTTACTGGTTGTTCATATACAACGAAGAATAAAGGATGTAAAGCAGTGGATCTCAACCTTCCTATAAGGCCCGACCCTTTAATACAGTTCCTCATGTTGTGGTGACCCCCAATTTCATTGTTACAAATTGAACATAATTAAAGCATAGTGATTAATCACAAAAACAATATGTAATTATATATGTGTTTTCCGATGGTCTTAGGCAACCCCTGTGAAAGGGTCGTTCGACCCCCAAAGGCGTCACGACACACAGGTTGAGAACTCCTGAAAAGGATAAGGAATATTCTTTATCAGGTTTTTTCTTACTAAGGCTACTGACATGACCCTTAACCAGCCAAATTTGCTGTAGGATATCTCCTTGGTCAGTCTTTATTTTGTACCTTTGTTTTAAATTAACATTGTTAAGTAAACCCTGGGTGGGCTGTAGGATGTTAAGCCAGTTTCAATAAAAGACCACGAGGGAATTGAAAGAGAGCAGTTTATTTCTCACAGGTCCCAGAGGAGGTACAGGGCCTGCCTCCAGGAGCCACACAGAGTGGCCAAGGCAGGTGCAGGCAGAGGAAGAGGTGGGACTGGACCCTGGCCTTTATCTGGACCTGGGAGTGGAGTGCTCTGGGCTTCCCAGGCTAAGAACAGATTGGTCACTTTAAACCGAAAAGAGAGACATTTGAGTAAGCTCCCCAGGGGTCTTATCTATGGAGCACAGAAGGTGAAAGGTACTGGGAGGTAGGCGAGACTGTATATCTCCAGGGGAAGTCACATTAAGAACTTCATTTACCTGTGACTGCTGTTATCCAGAGCAGGAATTTGCATCAGGCTCCCCCACCCTGGCTGCTTGGCCAACAAATGGATGTCAATGCAGCAATACCATGGAGTAGCTTAGCTAAACTCTGGACACCTCACCACTGAATTCTCCGTCTTCTCTTTTCACTCCAAGTGAGGCTAGACAAGTGGTCGGCAAACCATGGCTCTTTGGGCCCTTGAGTGTGGCTCTTCCACAAAATACCATGTGCGGGCGCGCGCACGTACAGTGCGAAGTTGACTTAAAACTTTAAGTAAAGTTTATTAAGTTAATTTTAGGGAATGTTGTGGAGTGAAAGAAGATGTAGTGTCGAGGATTGAGAAAGGTATGTTGAGATGGTTTGGACATATAGAGAGGATGGACGAAAGGAGATAGACGAAACAAGTATACAAGACGAGTGTGGATGGGAGAGTTGGAAGGGGTCGACCTCAGCGACCTCAATCAGATTGAGGATGTTTTTAGCAAAGGCCAGCTTAGGAGTACCCTGATTAAGTTAATAACAATGTACCTACCTATATAGTTTAAGCTTAAAAACTTTGGCTCTCAAAAGAAATTTCAATCGTTGTACTGTTGATATTTGGCTCTGTTGACTAATGAGTTTGCCGACCACTGGGCTAGACAATGCCTCTAGGTTCCTCTGAGCTTGTGGACTTGTCTGGACTCTCCATAGCGATCAGTGTTTTCCTGCTCTGAGAACTCCTGCTAAGCTACAGAGGTGCCGGGCAGTGGAGAAAGATTCTCTCTGCTTAGACTTTGAATGAAACTTGGGTCCCTTATTTGCAGGGTCCAGGACTCGTCACTATTTAATCACCTTCCCTTTAGTGAGATGCGTGGTACAAAAGCACAGGTTTCTGTTCTGTCCTTGAATGGTAAAATTGGAATAATTCCTATTTTACTTGTCTTCTGAGCAAATAATGATATAATGTATGGGCAATAATATTTATAGATAAGTATATTAGTAATAATATGATTTTTTTATGAACATACCATCTCCTCACATACTGTTTCTTTTCCTAGATATAGCATTTCTCACAGATATCAACTGGGTACAGTGAGGATTAGGTATGAATTCACAACCAATGGTGGAGAGTTTCACAAAAAGGAACTTGGGTTTTTTTGTTTGTTTGTTTGTTTTAATTTATAGAATAAAAATTTACTGTTTTAGTGTTTCAGAACAAATAATTAAACATTGGCATACTTTAAAGGATTTATATGCTGAAAATGAATGAATCAGTTAGGAAAACATACATGTAACATTTATTTCATGTGCATATTATGCTTCCTGGTGCATTGCATTTTTATGTTTACTACTTCCTCTGGGTGGGGAAACAGAGGGCACAGCCTCCCTTTTCCACCACTGTTTCTTTTTTTTTATGTTTTTTTTTTTTAATTGCTAAAAGCATTACAAAGGGTATTGCATATGTGACCTTTTTTTTCCCCTGCCCTTGACAATCCCCTGGCCTCCCCTACCCCCTAGTGTCTTATGTCCATTGGTTATGCTCATATGCATGCATACAAGTCCTTCGGTTGATCTCTTACCCCCTTCCCTCCTGCCCCCCAACCCTCCCCGGCCTTCCCGCTGCAGTTTGACAATCTGTTTGAGGCAGCTCTGCCTCTGTATCTATTATTGTTCAAAAGTTTATAAAGGTCTCTATTATCCATGAATGAGTGAGATCATGTGGTATTTTGGGATCTGGAGAGCATTATGCTAAGTGAAATAAGCCAGTCAATGAAGGAAAAATTCCACCACTGTTTCTAAACAAAGTTACAGGAATAACATTTCCAACTGACAAGGGTAATTGAGATAATTAGTTGTCAAATGAAAACATTTTATTATCGGTTTTACTTAGCTTTTTAAAAATTAAATAGGCAGTTTGAATTGCATTTTAATATAAGACCTCTGATATTTTAATTTTTACTGCTCAAAAACCAAAGCAATTTATATAATCAGAAAGGAATGTCTAGTCTATGTACAAAGAACTCCCAAATTCATTAAAATCCTGTGTTCTGAGTTGCTCTGGATGACTTAATGTAGATTCCTCAGTGATCAGTGTTCAAAATGGAATATGTGAAAGATAAGTGTGTTCTGATAAGGTGTATTCAGCAGACAGTTGCTTGCATTAGTAAGGAAATAAAAGCCCTGCCATATCCTCATTGGGGCTAACCATGTAATTCAAAACTCCTGCCTTCACATGTATAATTTGTAAACACAGAAATATGTTAGCCAAAAACCAGTATTGTCATTATCCTATAAATTGTCTTATTAAAATTCTTTTATATAAATATTTTAAAAACACCAGTACAATACGTGTTAAGTATCTTAACAATGGAAATGAGAAATTAAATATTTCTAAGTAGGGCATGAAAATCCGAATGAATCATTTGGGAAAACTTCCAACCTAGCAACTTCTTAACAGAGCTTTACTGCCATAATAGCAATGATGAGCTTAATTCCTCTGGGTGCATAAAAATCACATAAGAATAGTATTGTAATTTTAGATGAATGAACGTGTTGTGAAGGGGTGCAAATTGGCTCACACACACATCTCCACAGCCCATGGGAGAAGAGATGAGCCTGAAACAAAATCCTTCTTGAGATTATGACATTCCGCTTATGAAGCTTATATTTCATCTAGCAAAAAAATACACCTACCAGAAAAATCTTTTGTTAACCTTCTGTTGTGACTTCGCCTCACACTAGCAAACAGTGAGATGCAGTCACTCACACAGCAAGTGCTTCTGTTTGAAAAGAAATTGAACATTCCCAAAGGGTGAGAATATGGCTATTTGCACCTTCAAAATGGAATTGTCAGCCTGGGGCTGAAAACATGGCTTTATAAGATATAAATTTGCCACAATGGACCACCTCAGCCTCCTTCAAACTCCTCTTCAATCTTGGAGATATTATCATGTTTTAGTACCTGTGCAGGTTTAATTATGCCTCGAGTCTCTCTGAGAATTTTTTTTCTTTCTGCTTTCTAAGTATTGGCTTTGTTATATTTAACTGGCAGTTGGACATTTTCATTTAGAAGTCCTAAGTTCATTAACCAATGTAAGTCTAACTAAAATTATAATCTTTCCTCTCAAACTGCTCATCCCTCCAGATTTCACCATCAGTATCAATGATATCATTATTTTTCTTGGTATATAAATTTAAACCCTCAGAAATATATTTGAAATGCTTCTCCATGTCCTGGAATTTAGAGATCCCAAATAGTTATATCTAAAGAGTCAACTTGGGCCCTGGCTCGTGTGCTCAATGGTTGGAACCTCAGCCCCAGCACCCAAGGATTGCAGTTTGATTCTTAGTCAAATGCTGGTACTTGAGTTGCAGGTTCGATCCCCTGCACAGTTGAGGCATGTGTGAGAGGCAACCCATAGATGTGTCTCTCTCATATCATTGTTTCTCTCTCTCTCTCTCTCTCTCTCTCTCTCTCTCTCTCTCTCTCTCTTCCTCTCTCTCTCTCTCTCTCCCCACTCCCACCTCCCTTCTCCCTTCCACTCTCTAAAAAAAACAGATCAGTGGATCACTCTCTCTAAAAAAAAAAACTGATCAGTGGAAAAAATGTCCCCAGGTGAAGATTAACAAAAATAAAAATAAAAGAGTCAACTTGGATATCTATATAATTAAGATGTTAACATCATTCAAAAATATTTAGAATCCCTCCTTTAGAACTATCTTTAGAGGCAATTTCTCACAAGTGGTCATATTTGATCTAGAAAAGGGAAGTGTCTTGGTTGTAAAATGTTTTCCACACCAAAAAACAAAAGATGTGTGGATGTATATATATTTAAATGTTTATATGTTTGTAAAGGAAGAAAACATCATCAGCCTCAGCTAAAAAGTCTGAACAGATAGCTTCCCCCAAGCTTTGCCTCTCAGTAACCGACAAAGTGAGGCTCGTTTTTCTGGCTGCAGCTCTTCTGTTAACATTTCAGAGGAAGCAAATCACTCTGGCTTACACTTTCCCCATCTTTTAAATTCATTCCAAATACATGTTTTAAGCTGTCAGTTAATATAACAAATGCAGTTCTTGATTGATACTGATTCATATTTTTAAAACAGGTATATATGCTTGATGAATGTGACACAATGAATGCTACTTCTCTATTTGCAAAAATAAGACAAGGCATCAGAAATTATTTATACCAAATAATTTTTCAAAACTCATTGATTTTATTCAAGTCAATGTCTGAGTCCAAATAAGTTACACAGCATGTTGTTTTAGTTTACCCAGCTACAATCTTTCTTTTGCCTCATTTGTAGTTTGTAATTGTCACCTCTGCAGTCCATTTTAAAATTGAAAGAGAATATTGCAGGGAGAGAAGACAAAATATTGGAATATATTTAAAATTAAGAACTAACCATTTCTGTTTAGAGAGGCTATAGAAATTTTATTTTGTGCTAGAATCATTTATTTAACAAGAACTCTGAATGCTATCCTTCTCTGTGCCTATAAAGTTGAGGCAAAAATCACATGCTTCAGGAAAATCAATAGTCATATGTTTTATTTCACGTGTAAAAAGCATAGTGTGGGCATACACACACTCCTAGATAAAAATACTCTCATCCACCCCAACTTTCAAGGACTAAATTGAAGTATGACATTGTAGATTATTTACATTTTACATTTGCTTCCTGTATTCCTTACACATATTGTTTCTGATTTTCTTACTAAGTATATACAAGAAGTGTGTGAGGTACGTATTGCTGCATAACACATTTTGCAAAAACTTAGCAGCTTAAAACAACAGACATTTCTTACCTCACAGTTCCTGTGCATCAGCTTAGCTAAGCCCTCTAACTCAGGGTTTCCTACAGTGAAGCAACTGAGGAATCCTCTGGGGCTACAGTTATCTCAAGGCCCCTCTGAGGAAGGCGCTGCTCCCCAGCTCACTCGCCTGTGGTTGGCAGGACCCAGGGCCTTACAAGTTGGTGGACTGAGGATATCCGCTCCTCACCAGTTGTTGACTGGAGGCCTCCATCAGTTCTTTGCCATATGAGTCTCCCCATTAGGCAGCTTACACATGGCGGGTGGTTTCCAACTGAGAAAGAAAGAGAGAAGACGAGAGAAGGTGAACAAGACAGAAGTCACAGTCTTTTCGAACCTCATCTCAGAAGTGACATTCCATTTTTTTGGCCCCATTCCATTCATCAGAAGTGAGTCACTACACCCAGCCCTCACTCCAGTGGAGGGGAGTACACGAAGGTGTGAGCACCTGGAGGTGAGGTCTTGGGCAAGGCTGCCTCCTACTTAGTGCACAGAATGTAGTCATCATTTAGTGAATATTTTCCAAATAGCTAAATGAATTCTTCTTATTATAAAAATTAGCCTGGTGACATGTCAAGAAGACAATTTACAAAGAAATTCAGTTCCATAGCTAATCATAAATATTCTAATTTAATATTAACATCACATTTTTTATATAAAAATGTTATTGAGGTCACTTTAATGCGGGGCTTCCGGAGCCGTGGCTTTCTGGTGCCTGCAGACCTCGAAGGGGAGATGTGTATCCTCAGCATCTAAAGCTTAGCATGTGCACATACATACATTCAAACATGCTTAACTGTCAAATACAGACATTCCCTTAAGCATAAGTGTGTATCTGAAAGACCATATTTATGGGAAGTAATTATTTTATTGTTGTATTCTACTTAAGTGGAATTTGCTTCAACAATTTTAACAATGTGGCGACCAGTTCCATTGTGTGATTTCCCGGCAGTAAGACCTAAAAATTAAGAATATATATGAAAGCATTGGTCTTAGAAAAAGAGAAATTATGAGTCAGTCTTTGCATGTCTAACTAGGATATCTTTGAAAACTAAGAGTCAAGGCATTGACATTATTTTTTGAACCCATCAGAAATTTAATGTGTCTATATTTACTATAAAGCACTTAATAATAATATGGCTAACTTTGAGGGAAAGAAATGTAAACGTAAAATGAAGGAGATTCATTTTAAACGGTTTTCTTTGTCAGTAACCAATACAATTCATCAAATTTTTACGTTTTCATTAAAATAAAAGAGTGGCCAAATTAAAAATATGTTATCTGTCATTTATATCTCTAAGAATGCTGATGTTTATATTTCTGATTTGCATAATTTAATGCTATTTCTGTTAGTTGCACTTAATAGCATGGATCTCCAGGTCTTCCTATTCATGCTTTGCATCCATAAAGTTTTGTTGATTAAACAAAATGTAAATTTGGTATGAGAACTGAGACTAAATGATCAAATAATAATAGTTAATGCATTTATTTTAAAAACATCTGATTTAAAGTTGCAAAAAGTAATATTTTTAGCTTTTTATATTGAGAATGACTTTATTTATGCACAGCAACTACTCAATGTCACCAATATAATGGGATCCTATGGGGTTGGATAGTGTCCTACAAAGAACTATGTCTGAGTCCTAGCCCCTGCCTGGTCCCTGTGAAGATGATCTTACTTGGAAACATGGTATTTACAGATGTAATCAAGTTAAGAATCTTGAGAGGAAATCTTCTTGGACTTAAGATGGGCCTTATATTTTAGGACTGATGTCCTGATAAGAAAAAGGAGAGGAATATGGAGACACAGAGGGGAACACCAAGAGAAGACAGAGGCAAAGGGTGGAGGATACAGCTACATGCCAAAGGGTGACAGGGCTTGTCCGTAGCCACCAGAAGCCAAGAAGGAGTCATGGCTTTGGTTATTCTTCAGATACTTCAGAAGGTACTAACCTTGCCTATATTTTTATTTCAGATGTTTGGCTTCAAGAATGGTGAGAGAATGAATCTCCATTGTAATCCATCACATTTGTAAAGTTTGTTATGGCACCCTAGGAAAGCAGCACAACCTCATTTGACATATAAAAGATGGAGATTTTTATTTTCCCCAAGATGAAAAATAATTAACATGATATGGGAATATAAAGGCAAGAGTGAAATATTCAGTCAGTATACACTGCATTTCCATTTATCTTGGTATGCCGTAGAGTACTACAGCTTTGATCAAAGCAGTTATCATTAATTTTGAGTTGATAGGTGATTTAAGAATCATATTCTGAAAGTGAGTAAATATTAGGACCATTTTAACCAACACTGTATTTATGCTTTCTTTATTAACGGTCAAAAAGTGATAACAATCTAGTTAAGCTAAGTCTAAAAGAGTTCTGTTAATAAGTAAACACTAACAAATTGAGGAATAATATATTATAGTCTATAGATTTTTATTTTTAGAAGGAACATAAAGCAATGGTGCATCTTGTCATGGATTCTTAGATTTGATGACATATCTGTGACTGTCATATAGGCTATGTTAGTTGAAGGAGGATTGAAGAGAAGTTTTTGTAAAACATCTTTCCAAGGATACTTCTCTCTTATGCAAAGAGACCTGGAAATGTCACATTATCACTTGTCAGAGCTGCCAAAAATATCTGATTCCCAGTAAAGAAGAGGTTTTTCTCAAATAGTGCTAATGTTTTACAGTACTTAGGAAATTCTATGGGAAGATAAAATGTATTTTTTATTTAAAGTAAAAATTTCAGCTCTGGCCGGGTGTCTCAGTTGGTTAGAGTGTCATCTTTACACCAAAAAGTTGTGGGTTCGATTCCCAGTCAGGGCACATATCTAGGTTGCAGGTTCTCCCTCTCTTTCTAAGATCAATAAATAAATACATAGGTAAAACCTTGGATGAGGATTAAAATAATAATAATAATACCCCTGGCCGGTCTCAGTTGGTTAGAGTGTCATCTTTACACCAAAAGGTTGTGGGTTCAATTCCCAGTCAGGGCACATATATAGGTTGCAGCAGGTCCCTCTCTTTCTAAGATCAATAAATAAATACATAGGTAAAACCTTGGATGAGGATTAAAATAATAATAATAATAATAATAATAACAATAACAATAATAATTTCTTCTA
>NW_005354334.1:74749-98632 GCF_000412655.1 Myotis brandtii
AACTTTGTTTGTATTTATCCCTGTATAAATATACACATACGCTCATACATATGTATACAAGCAAAATATTTGCATGTTAGCATTCAGGTAGACTTCTTTCTCTTCCTGGTTTTGAAGAAATAAGCTGTCATCTTGTGAGTAGGTCTATGGAGAGGACTCTGTGACGAGGAAGTGCAAGTAGGAGCTGAAAGTAGTCCCTGGTCAAAGGGCAAGAAACTGTAAGGAGACTAATGCTGCCAGCACCCTAAGAGAGTGTGGAGGTGAATTGTTCTCCTTAAGCTCTGATGCGAATACAGTCCTGGTTAACACCTGAATTGCAGGTTAGCCTTGACCCATGGAAACTGAGATAGTACACATGTGTTATTTTAAGCTGCCAAATCTGTGGTAATGTGCTATGCTGTAATAGAAACCTAATACAGTAGTCAACTCTTCAACAATATTGATGACCCACCCATTCTTTTCTTCTTGATCTACATTGCTGGCTTTTGGTATGAATTAAAATATTTTGTAGTAAATAAAAGCTATTAAAATATATTTTTCCTGCTCCTTTTCCATTTTGATCTGTCATCCTATTTTAATGGTGATTGGTCAGAAATTAACCTTTCTGCTTTAGAATTAGAAAATATTACTATGGTAATAAGGCTTTTTGTTTGTTTTAACTTTATTTTGTTTTAGTATAATTCATATTCATTCCTGGTATCTGCTACTTGATGATTCACATAAGAAACTAATTAGCATATACATGCATTATATCAATGAAAAAATTAATTTTGCAATTGTGTTACAAAATAATTTCTTAATAAAGTGTTTTTAATTGTCAACTGCCTATACTCAAAGGAGTGATTGCCATGAGTAAATGCTACCATAATAAATGTCTGATGGTGGTGACAAGTATGACATAAAATTGTTCAAGAGCTCTTCCAACTTACTGAGGACATCGAGTTTGTCCCATCTTCCTAAAAGCCCATTGCTATAAAAATTGTAATGACATTTGACTTTTTATTGTATTGTTGTTTTTAATGTATCAATCTAATGTCCTGGTTAATAGAGATACTGGCAAATATTTCTATTTTATTCTATTTATTTGGCAGGTTTAACATACTCTCTTTAGAGAGGTTTTATTTGTTTTGTTTTGTTTTTAACTCAGTTCAGTTTTTGTTTGCTTTCTGGCACTTGTATCAGCCTTTGAGGCTTTGCAAACTCTGGAGAGGTGCTCCTGCCCATGTCTTCCTCGTCCTCAGATCTGTCAGCCAAGCCAATCAGCAGTGAAACCCTTTCCCCAGTACCAGTTAGTGAATGATGAGATGTGATAAATGTGTATTTTGTAGATTCCGAATGCCACCTTAGCTTTTACCTGAGTCTATTAAAAAGTCTAAACCATTTGTATTGGCTATTAATTTTTCTTTCTACATTGTGATTTTTAAATTTGCTGGAGGCATTTCAAATTTAAGCTTTAAGGAAATGAGGGCAATGTAGAAAGTAAAGAGTATAATTCCTGAAATCAGGCATTATAACTTGTTGGATTCCAATGCTTTCTTTGCTATTCACTGACTATGGTTAATTTTTCTTTCTACATTGTGACTTTTAAATTTGCTGAAGGCATTTCAAAGTTAAGCTTTAAGGAAATGAGGGCAATGTAGAAAAGTAAAGAGTATAATTCCTGAAATCAGGCATTGTAACTTGTTGGATTCCAATGCTTTCTTTGCTATTCACTGACTATGTGGCTTTGGGCATGCCGTTCAATCTCTTGGAGCTCAGCTCCCTTGTCTCTGAAATGAGCATAACTAGAATGCTTCCTCACAGAGTACATGAGATAAATTGATGAGATGATATGTGTTTAGCACCTATCAAAGCACTTGGGATACAATTGTTCTCAGCCATTTGTTATTATCAATAAAACTGTTAATATAATAAAACATTTTAGATGCCAGTGGCTCTTAAACAGGCATGATTTGTCCCCCAGGGGACCTTTGGCAAGGTCTAGAAATATATTTGGTTGTCACAACCAGGTCAGTGAATGAGAGGATTCTATGACCTCTAGAGGGTAAAGGACAGAACAGATATTAAATATCTTAAAATGCCAAGGACAATCCTCCAAAACAAAAAGTCATCCATCCCAGAATTTCAGTAGTGCTGAGGTTGAGAAATTCTGCTTAATTCTGTTTGTTAATCAACCTTTCTTCTCCAGCATTGTTGCTTCATTTGAAAGATCATACTAGCAAAAACATTTTAATTTTTCTTTCTTTATGTGCTTTAAATTTATGGTTAAGTTTCTTCAAGCTAATTGACTTAATTGACAAAATGAATGACTAGCCCAGCCAGTGTGGCTTAGTGGTTGAGCATCAACCTATGAACCAAGAGGTTGGGGTTCAATTCCTAGTAGGGGCACATGCCTGGGTTGTGGGTACAACCCCTAGTGGGGGATGTGCAGGAGGCAGCCTATCAATGATTCTTTCTCATCACTGATGTTTCTCTCTCTCATCCTTTCCCTTCCTCTCTGAAATTAATAATAATAATAATAATAATTTTAAAATAATAATAATAATAATAATAATAGTAAATAAATGATTCTAATGTATAAAATATTAGATGTAGAAAACAAATCTGAATAGTTTCTCATGAAATGAAGATTAACTCTTTTCTTACAAAATACATTATTCTATTCATTATACAACAAATTATGATGCTTTTGGCCTTTATTAAGATATATTTATAAAAAGCCATATTAAATAGTCATTATTGCTAAGATAGTTAGTGATCTATGCAAGTTTACTCAATGTAATTAAAACCCAGATAAATGTTATGTTTAAGTAAAACTAAGTAAAATAAGTTGTCTTAACTTACTATTGCATTTAAAGTGAATTTTTTTCCAACAATAAGCTAAATTGTTGCAGGGTTTAGCAATTGTGTTTAATCAGTACAATTAATCATCATTAGTGCACACTTTATAGTGATCAATCACATTCAATTTTACCACCAAAGTTGATCACCAAAGAATGAATTTGTAATCATCCAGAAATTTTAAAAAATGGCTGTTAGATCCCATTTTAGTCACTAATATTTTTCAATACTGACACTTATTTGAATATTTTCTATTTTTTCATTTACATTAATATTAATTGACAGAAGTGAATATATTTAAACACAATATTTGTAGAATGCTTCCTCACAGAGTACATGAGATAAATTGATGAGATGATATGTGTTTAGCACCTATCAAAGCACTTGGGATACAATTGTTCTCAGCCATTTGTTATTATCAATAAAATAAATTGAAAAAATGTCCTACATTAATTTGTGTATTTACTTAAAAATTTTAAACCTTTTTCATCTATTTAACCAAAATAGGTTATGTATTACATATACACATCTATAAATACATAGGCATAACTTAAACATATATTTAGGCATAACAAACATATGTAAATAGATATAGATTATAGATACATACATAGATATATCTATAATCAACAGATTTACCAATTTCAAATCGCAGTTTCTCTGTGAAGCCTTTCTTGATAATGCACTTTAAAACAACAGTCTTGCATACACACTTTTTCTTCATTTCTTTCTTTGGTCAACAGATTTACCAATTTCAAATAGCAGTTTCTCTGTGAAGCCTTTCTTGGTAATGCACTTTAAAACAAGTCTTGCATACACACTTTTTCTTCATTTCTTTCTTTGCTCTATTTTACTCCATAATATAAACAATAAAAAAATAATTAGAGATAGATTTTATAGACATGGAAAGTGTTCATGATACAGTGATTAATGGGGGGAAAAGGTTATCAAACATTCATGTATAATATGATCCTATTTCCATTTTAGGTATATGGAAATCAGCACACACACATGCGTGCACACACACGCATATACTCACACACACACACGTGCACACACACACACACACACACACACACACACACACAAAAAAGAATATGATCTTTGGGGTCTGTGTGCTTGGTTTTAATTACAGCTCTGCCTGTTATGAAATGTGGGAGTTGGGAAAATTAATAACATCTCCATGCTTCAGTTTCTGTGGGAACAGTAAGGCTACCTATCTCATAGAATTGTTCTGAAGTTTAAATAAGTTAATATAAAAGTACTGAGAACATAGTATACTCTATGTAAGTGTTAGTTTAATGATTAATCTTCATGATGGTGAAGGCTTGTTTCTCACTATTGTACTTCCAGGACCTATGACATACCTGGCACATGATAAGCAGATGAAGGCTTGCTTAAAGAATGAGTTTATCCTTAGCTACCAAAGGTTCTCTGATTTCCTTTTGTCACAAACATCTTACTTTGCTCTCTTGGAAACTGTCCTGTCCTCCAACTCTTCTCCCCAAAATGAGGAGGAAGGAGAAAGAGTAAAGTTGCAATATTTGCAACCTAATTGGAAGGAGACTATTTTTAGGATTGTACTTTATTGTTTCTATCATATAATTTTACTGACCACCTTTGTCACTTCTATCAAAATATGGCTGAAAAGACAGCGACTATGATAGATAAAACAAAGTAAAAAGGAAATATTATAATTGTAAAAACTAGTTAATCTCTTTGAAGGCAAATTAAGCATATTGGATTAAAAATAGCTTTCTTCTTAGACAATGTGTAAGGTGAAAATTGAGTTTAGATACACATGTAACTAATGCAAAATGAAAGCATTCTGTTTTGTAGCTGACAAACCATCTGCTTGGGGATTTGTGCTTGATTTATTATTGAATCTTGTAGAAGACATAATAAATAAAATTAGACTTATAGCAAACATCAATATGCTTTCTTTCCATTTATACTTGAGAATGTTTTTTCTAACTTAAATACATTTAATTGCTCATATTGAGACTTAAACAAATGTAAGCATAAACATTTTTAGATTAAACTTTTATTTTCTTTGATTTCATACATCAAATCTAGAGTTAATGACAAGCTAACATGTGAGCCTAACACCTCATTAAATCCTCCAAACACAGGTATGAGGTAAGTTTTACAATAACATTTTATAGATTAGAAAATTCAAAGTGAAATGATTAAGCAACTTGCTCTTTGTAACACAGCCAATATTCAAATGCAGATGTATGAGACTATAAAGCCTATGTTTTAACATTATCTCAAGTCTTGTCTTCATCGGTAGAACTAAGATTCTATAGATTTTAGCACAAGACTTTTAATTTAAATTTTGATTGATTTTTACATCAATTTTAAGTAACAAATTTCTGCTTCTATCCATGAAGGAGGAATAAGGACAGGCCTTCCCCCATAAACAACTAGATAAAGTACATGACAGCATTTTTAGACATTAGGCAAATGGACAGTGCAGGTTTGTGATCCATGAAAGACGGAACATAAATCATGTGAGACATACATTTCCCCATTTCATTACCTAGAGACAATTCTCAGATCATTAAGATAAGAGGGGAAATACAAATGGAGATCAGAATTTTGGGATTCTGTGTCAGCCAGAAATGTAAGGCAGAATTCTGAAGAGGATGGTATGTTGACAGATTACTCTGTAAATTCATTTAGAGAATCTTTAGTGTTTGCTAAATCCAAGACTGTACAAGCATGGAGTAAAATTCTAAAAGGTAGTGTGAAAAAGTTCAGGCATTTATAATGATAGCAATTCCAAGGGCTGACACAGAGCAGGCAGATGCTGAAGCCCAAACCCACCACAGAATAACCCATATCATTCAAGGACATCTAAGAGACCTTTATGTCCTAGCATGTGCTGAGCACTCTCTAGTTCTCTGGAGTGAATAGTTATCTACTTCTATGCTAGTTAAGTTTAAAAACAAATAGGAATAAAATTAATTAAAAACATCAAGTTTAAGACAAAATTGTCCTTTGAAAATCCAACACTATACTATGTAAAGGAAAGTAAAATTACAGTGATCAACATCAAATAACAATTACTACACAAGTTAAACAGCCAGAAACTCTGACACATAATCAGGATAAAGTTTACTTTACAAAAATAGGCCCAGAAATCATAGAGATGTTAAATTTATATGACAAAAATGCTAAAAAAGTTATTATAGTTATATCCAAGTATTTAAAGTAAAATATAAATATAGTGGATAGAAATGGAATTTTTTAAAAAGAACCAACAAACATTTCTAGACATAAAAACTAAATCTAAAATTAAATATTTATTGGTTGGGATTAAGTTATTTAGACACTGCAGGAAGAAAAGAGAAGAATCAATGAACTCAAGGAACTTGGAAGCATAGCAAAGCAATCTATCCAAAATGAAGGGAACAAAAAAAAGGAAAAATTAAAAAAGAACCCAAAAAACGGTGCCTCTGAATCTATGGAGTACTTCAAAGCAGAGCAAAATAATATATTTACAGTTCAACATAAAAGGGAGTACAAAAATATATTAAGAAACAATGATTGAAGAATACCCAAGTTTGATTTAAAAACATGCAAACCTATAAACCTACCAATTCTAAAAGCTTGGTGACCTACAAACAGGAAACATGCACATACCAACCACATCAAGGCATATTATAGCTACACTAGTGGCCCGGTGCATGAAATTCATGCCGGGGGTGGGGTTCCCTCAACCCAGCCTGCACCCTCTTCAATCAGGGACCCCTTGGCAGATGTTCAACTGCCAGTTTAGGCCCGATCCTACAAGGAAGTTGGACATCCCTCTCGAAATCCAGGACTGCTGGCTCCTAACCACTCACCTGCCTGCCGGCCTGATCACCCCTAACTGCCCTCTCCTGATGGCCTGATCTTGCCCCCAATTGCCCTCCCCTGCCAGCCTGATCTCGCCGCCAATTTCCCTCCCCTCCCTGCCTGATCTCCCCTAACTGCCTCTGCCTCAGCCCCCACCACCATGGTTGTCTGGAAGAAAGTCGGACGTCTGGAAGATGGCTGGTCGACCTGGTCTAATTAGCATATTACCCTTTTAGTAGTATAGATAGATTATATAGGATAGGATTGCTTAAATAGGGGTGAAAAGCCTTTTTCAGCAGCAGGAGATGCTCTTGGCAGACAAAAATACATAATCCCTATATCTGGACTGATAGCCAGTCATATGCACTATACTGCCAAACCCATCATTAAAAAATTGACCGCTTTCTTACACCTTACACCAAACAGCTGTTGCCTTTAAAATCCCTCCTCAGCCCCCACCTTAAGCTATGCCTTCGCAGTTCACCCAGATTAGGTTCTAATTGGTTGATTTCTATGCCAGTCAGCTTCAGAAGTTCCGCCTCCTAGGTAGCCATTGGCTCTTTGCAGTTCACCCAGATTTGGTTCTGATTAGTTGGTTTTTATGCCATTCAGCATCTCCGGGCCTATCTCCGGGCCTGCTCAGAGAGGCAGGGCTGATCACAGCCACCCCAGGCTGCTGGCAAGTGGGTTGAACTGCTGATCTCTCAGAAGGAGAGAGGTGTGGCTGCTGGCGAGACCCAGAGAGAGAGAAGCAGGGTCTGATCCACAGGCTCGAGGCTACAGATCAGACCCTGCTTCTGTCTCTCTCTAGGCCTCGCCAGCAGCCACGGTAGCCACAGATCAGCCCTACCTCTCTCTCTCCCTGAGAGATCAGCAGCTCAGCCCGCTGGCCAGTCCCCGCCCACCAGAGCCTGCTGTGCATGCAGCCTGGCTTTTGGTGGAGCCTTCAGTTGTTTTGGACATTATGGGTTTTTATATATTAGGATTTTTGAAAATTATCAACATGAAAAAGACATATATTATGTACAACGAAACAAAGGGAAGAATAAATGGGGGCTTTTCGTAATAAATAATGAAAGTCAGAAGATAATGAAAAACATTTTAAAGTAATGACAGAAATCTTGATAATCTAGAATTGTGTATCCAGCAAAAGATATTCTTCAAAAATAAGAGTGGAATGATTCCAGAAAAAGTGAAAGAAGAGAATTCCTCATCAGATTACCAAAAACAAAAAGAAATATTAAACTTTTCCCATCTCTGATGTAAATTTAACATGTTTAAAAAGTAGTATAATATCTCTCATTTAAAAATGAAAACAGATGCTCAATTAAAAATTTTACTTTAAAAAATATTCAATTACACACAGAAGTAACAAAAGGAATTACAAGTTCATTATTAATATTTGGCTAATAGCTCTAGCTCATCTAATTATCTATTTACCTTTTAATTGTACACATATTATCTGACTGCAGGGAGAAAGCTTGACCTGGGCCTCTGGAATCTGGCAGACACAGAATTTTGTGCCTGCCTCTGGAGTGGAAGCACCTAGATTTGAAGAAGTGTCAGAGTACAGACAGGATTACATAGGAAGCAGTATTTGGTCTGTGGTTTTGTGGGTTGTTTTGTTCTTCATAACTTTAATTTTTTATCTTTATTGCTGAAAGTATTACAGATGTTCCCTTTTATACCCCATTGACTTTCTCACCCCTCTCCTGCCCCAATCCCCCTTAGGTCTTCACCTCACTATTGTCTGTGTCCATGGGTTGTGCATATAAGTTTTTTGGTTATGAAACTGTAAAAAAGAAGGCTCTCTTTTCCTTGGAGAAAGCATGGAGGGACCTGGATATCATGATAAGCAAAATAAGCCAGTCAGAGAAAGGCAAGTATCGCAAGATCTCACTTATATGCGGAATCTAATGAACAAAATAAACTAACAAAATAGACCCAGAGCCCAGCTAGTGTGCTCAGTGGTTGAGCATCAACCCATGAACTAGGAGGTCAAGGTTCAATTCCTGGTCAGGGCACATACCTGGATTGTGGGATAAGTGCCTGGTGAGGGGCAGGAAGCAGCCAATGGATGATTCTCTTTCATTATTGATGTTTTTGTCTCTCTCTCCCTCTTCTTCTCCCTCTGAAATCAATAAAAATCTATTACAAAAACATTAAAAAAAGAAAAAAAAGATCCAGACACATGGAACATGCTCATATCTCAGAGGGAAGGGGGCAGGCAGGGGGAGGGAGAGGGCCAGAATTAATTACTCTAGTCTGTGGTTTTTAAAGATGCAGTGTTTTCCGATGTGTCCCAGATTAGGCTGCAAGGTCAGGAGAGATGGAGCTGTTTTGAAAAGAGGATGTTGTCTGAGGGTCCCCAGCAAACCCAAACAGAAAGTTGCCATACAGTGGTACCATCAGAATGGGAATTAAAGGGAAGTCAGAAGATGTCAAATGCATTGCCACCTTCAAAAGTAAAGATATGTGTTCCTCTGTACGGGGTGCCATGAGAGGTGGGAGAGAGAAGGATGCTCTCAAATGCACAAAGGAGAAAGAGCTCACCTTTTAATACGAACACACAAAGGCACCAATGACCAAAAAGGCAGCATTTGTCAATAAAGACTTTGCCTTTTTTTTCATTCTTGTTCCATCTGATTTAGGAGGAGTCAAGTAGACTTTTAAAAATTACTGGTGTAAGTAAAGCAAGGAGTGAAATAATCCAACAATGATTCCCTTTCCCATGACATATAACTGAGTTTGAGTTTGGCCTTAGCTGAGGATGGAGAAGTTTCAAACTGGATGTGAAAAAATACATATATGATAAGGGCTGAGGGTGCGTTTTAGTGGCTTAACTAAGTGATAGGTTCAATGTGTGTACACGATGAAGGATAAAGGTCAGGGATCTGCTCTATCACATAGAAACAAGGAAGGGGCAGTGGCAATTTGAAACAATAGAGGAAAAATAAAAGTACTAAGTGATGACTTCCTACCAGATCCAGACCTTTCAATACACCTTTCTTATTTGATTTGCATCCACAGTTTAACAAAACCACTCAACAGTTGTTTCCAGAAAATATGAAGGACATTTGGAAAACCTGTTACCTTTTGTTTTTAAACCCGCCTTTTTTTCTACACAGATGGCTGCCTGAAACTGAATTGCTTCTTTTTCTGATAAGATTTGTCTTCAGAGCCAGGAAGGAATCTTAGAGTGCCTGTGTGTTCAGGCAGAAACTTAAATTAAAATGTGGTTTGTCATGCTTTCTTATGCTCAAATGTGGAAAATTATTATAATTTTTTAAAAATATCTGTGTTTTTTTCCTACAAAGGTGGTGATTTATAGTTTAAAATGGATATCTGTTAACTGATTCTAGGCCAACTTCCACTAGAAGTAAATGAATTTCAGAAAATAAAACCCAAACAATAACAGTACTCAACACGAAAAACTAAGACAATGTGCTGCTAGCAAGCAAAAATTTTCTATGATTTTAAATTTTATAAATTTCATTCATATGCTTATTTGCAAACCACCTACATTATTGTTTACTTAATGCATTTCTTGAAATAAGATTGACTTTTTTTATTTATCCTGATACTAAACAATAATATTTTGTTATTACTTTTTTTCTATCAAGAGATTCAAATCTTTATCAAAATGTTTAATGACATTTATATGATATAATTAAGCAACCACATAAAACAGTAAGCATCCCTAACTTCTCATCCTTTTTAAAGTCTTATGTGATTCCTCTTGTAAGACATAAGATAAAAAAACTTTACTATCTTACTACAGTGGGTAACTTATTAGTAAGAAATCAGAAGGCATCTATCACTTTTAATTTCTCTAGTGAATGAATGTCTGACTATTGGCAATACTCTTTCTACAAGAGAAAAACATATTTGAAACCTGAGAAAATACTAGCATTTACAATCACTCTGGTACTTGAACTAAACACTTATGCCATTTGCTTATTACTAGTTTTGTTATGCTTTCCTCTTCCCCATCTTAAGTGCACAAACATGTCCATGAATATATGTGCATATAATGGCTTTCTTTCCTCATTTTCACACCTCATTTATAAACCATTGTTACTGCTATGTCAAAGAATGCATAAAAGAAGTCCCAGGAATTGTGATTAAATACAGTTTGACATGTTTACTTCACTCAATTTGAACTCTTTAAAATGTTTTCATATAATGTATTATAATAAAGTCTAAATATTACTTGAGTCGATGTTTATGACTTTTTTCCTGTTTTCTTTTTTATTGAATTTATTGGGGTGACATTGGTAATTAAAATTCTATAGGTTTCAGATGTAAAATTCAAGTACCATATGATTCCACTCATATGTGGACTCTAATGCACAAAATGAACTGAGGGGGAATATAAGAGGGCAACCTGGGGGAGGGGGATAGCAGCTTTATATCTGTGCCTAGTTAACCAGTATCCTAATGCACATTCTTGTTAGCCTATAAGTAAGTCACTGCCCCTTCCTTAGGCAATGATCTGTTTTCCTGAATACCCCCAGTTTACAAGGGCCATAAACCAAGAATTTATCAGTTTAGCCAGAGGGGAGGTCACTGGTGCCACCCAGGCCAGGCCTTTAGATGTAATCTTACTTCCCCATTCTAACTGACTAAGGTAGGCCTGCCAAAGCCAGGCATAAAAGCCCGGAAGTTAGGAAACAAAGAATTTAGGAATATATAAGGAATAATCTCATTGTATTAGATATTTAGGCTTTGGATCTTAGAATCCCTTGAGCCAGCAGTGCTGCTTTGAATAAAGGTGTTTTCCTGAATCTTCTGAATACCTGTTGTGTGTTTTCCAGCAGTGCTGCTTTGAATAAAGGTGTTTTCCTGAATCTTCTGAATACCTGTTGTGTGTTTTCCGGTCACCTGGTAAATTCTGCAACACTAACAAACAAATGGAAACTGATTCATAGAGAACAGACTGACAGCTGTCAGAGGGGAGGATGGAAACTGATTCATAGAGAACAGACTGACAGCTCTCAGAGGGGAGGGGAGTTGTAGGGCTCGGTGTAAACGGTAAAGATATTAGCAGAAACAAAACAGTTCGGTGTAAACGGTAAAGATATTAGCAGAAACAAAACAAAAGAACTCATAGATACAGACAACATTATGGTCATTACCAGAGGGAAATGGGGGTGGGGGGAGGTGGGAGAGGGTATGAGGAGATATATGGTGATGAAAGAGACTTATAGAATGTTTATTATTGTCAATGAATGCATAATATGTGTTTGCCCTATGCAAAGTGACATTTTTACACAGTAGGAAATACAATAATAAATGATGTTCTGATAACAATTCTGCTATAAATACCTGCTATTCATAATAACAGTTATGTGATATAGATGTAGGTGTAGAGGCTCTGAATGAGTCACCCCAAGATGCACCCTCTGTGGTAGGCTGATTGTTTTGAGCTAAAGCAACCAAGACACTGGGGGATTAAAAAGAGACCCCTGCCCACCCTACCCCACAGCCCTTAACTAACTAGAAGAATTTTAATTAGGGAACCTGCCCATAATGAGAGCTTATCAGAGAGAACTTTTTTACTTATATACAGGGCAGGCAAAGTTCTAATTACTGAACACCTGCTTTTCTTATTGACCTACAGTGAACCGCCTCCCCTCTGAAGCTCCAAGGTGATCCTTAGCTCAGAATGTTCTATATAACACACTTTCCATTTCTCTCTTTGAAGTTCTCATTTGTGGGGTCTCTGACTCTTGTGTATTTGGGATTTCCAAACATATTACATTTGTAATTAAATTTGGTTTTTCTCTTGTAATTCTGTCTCATGTCTATTTGATTATTAGACCATCCAAGAGAACCTTGAGGGTAGAGGAAAGTTTTTTTTTCCTCCCTCACATAGACATATATAGAGATAAAGAAATTTTATATATATATATAAATAGAGAGAGAGAGAGAGAGATATTTAAAAACATTAATTGAACTTTAAAAAACAAGTTGGTATAGTAGTAATTTTTTTCAAAGATCTCTTATATACAGAACTTTTGAAGATGTAAAATGAGAGAGCTATAAAACATAAACATCTCTTTATTATTAAATGTTATCAGTAATCATTTTACATCATCTAGCTTTCTGGTACTAAAAATAGACAGAATTAAAATTTTTAATTTTCCAGGAACTTTTTTTTTCTGCACTTTACTTCCAGCTAAAGGTCCTTCTAAAAATTATGTTTTGATTTTCTACTAATAGAAAGGTACAGAATCCAAAATATAATATCTACTTACCATTAATGAAGTTATTTCTTAGGAATTTATATTAGAATTATGATGTATAAATTGTTTTAAAGTTGGAAAATAGAAATTATATTCTTATAAAATATAAATATCCAGTAATTTTCTCTTCTTTCACATCAATGTTTAGCAAAACATAGCTAAGAAATATACATATGTGACTGTAAGGAAGGAAAATAACATCTATTGGAGATAAAGAGAAAAGAAAATATTTACTTCAATCAAAGTTTTGCTTTTTAAAGATTTCTTGCTGAGGTAGAGATAAAATACATTCATTGTAACTGCAATTTTATTTATTGACTTTGTTCACTTGGGTTAAGCATTTTTCAAATAGAAAAAATACTGATTAAGTATATCTCTTTTTTATTTAAATTTATCACTCTAAATAATATTGAACAGTATTGATTTAATTTGCTTTATATTGATGTCATACTCCTACCTTCATTTTGGGAGCAATACCTCAAAAAATATTTCTAGGTCTCAAAGTTGTCTTTATAAATAAAAAATCTAACATAACAATTAGCTAAAATATATCTGTATATGTAAAGTATTCTGCATATATATTGTCAAGTGTAAGCAATTATGTAACAGAATACAGATTCACAAGATGTATTATATCTAATTTTGAAAACCCCTGTTCATTACTCATGTTTTGAAGATAATTTATAATCTGTTTTACCACATACTGTTGCATTATAAAAACTAGGAAACAGGGCTTCTCTATTCCAACTCTAAAATGTTCTATCTCACAAATAATAAAACATTTCCTAATGTACTTACAGATTCATTTAACATGATCCAGGACTTGCATCTTTAGAGGACTTACATTAATCATCCTCATGCTAATGTCGCTTTTCAGAAGAATCTGTTAATAATAATCTTATGTGGAAAGAATCCTTGGTATATAAGTGCATAAGCATGTGAACAATTTTTGTAGACTCAATTTAATTTCCACAAGTACAAGACATTCTTGTGTTTTTTTTATTTATTATTTTTAAATGTTTTGCTTAATGTAGCTATTCATTACTCAGTTAAGAGTTCAAGAGTTGATACATTCCAATAGCTCATTCCAAAATCCACCCAATCTTTTAAAAACTATTTGAAGACAATTACACTTACTCCTAAATATTATAACATATATTCTTATTTTAATTTAATTTAATTTATTTTTCCCATCAGCATTTATCCCCTCTATGCCCTCTTCCACCCCCACAATCATCAGACTGTTGTCTACGTTCATGAGTTCTCTCTTTTTTTTCTTTTTCCTCAATTCCTCCACCTCACCAACACCCCTCCCCCAACACACACACACCATATATTCTCCTAAAAAAAAAAAAAAAAAAAAAAAAAAAAAAACAAGAATAAAACACACTTCTCTATAAGGCCAATACCATAAAGACATCTGATAAATAAAACATTAATCCAATATGATCAACTTTAATGATAATGAATATAAAATTCATATTCAAAGCTTCTTAATTATCTTAATGTTTTTTATTTGCTTAGATCTAGACTCCCATCACAAATCATGAGTGACATTTTGTTATTTTGCTTTGTCAGTTTCCTAAAAAACCATTCCCCAGCCTCTTGTTGCCTTTTATGCCATTAATAATATGAACAGTCCAGATCAGTTGTTTGACAGAATGTCTCTCAGATTGTCCCCACATGAAAAGATTGAATTTATATATTTTTGGTAAAAATAACACATAGGCAAAATATTACAAAAGTACTTCGTATTAAATCATATCAAGGTTGTGTAATGTCACTTTATTCCATTATTGAGGACACTAAATGAGGTGATATTGGAGTCTTATCAAATACTTCCATTATACAGGCAGTTTTTCTTTTGTAAAAAATAAGTAACCTCAGTTGCAATAGCATCTGATTAGGTTTTAGTCGCCATTAATGATATTTGCCTCATTTAAATTTATACTAGAAATTGTAAAATGGAAATTTTTTATTTTTACCATTTCTTCACTTTGTAAGTAACCAATATCTAGAAAGATACTTTAAGAATGTTTAATTATCCTGTTTCTCCTCAATCATTTGCCCATTAATTTTAATATCCAATGGAAGACATTTTCTGCAGTCTGGTGTCTTAATGGTAATTTTCTGTTTCCTTCACTTCTTCTAATAATTGGAATTAAGTACTTTTGCATCTGATTATTAATTTTCATACCACTTGTTTTAATAACCAGGAGAGGGATTGCTGGGATATATGCGGAGTGCTGGTTTTCCACAATAGCTTTACCATTTTGCATTTTCACTAGTAATACTAGTATATGGGAATTCCAATTGTTCCACATCCTCATCAGGACTTGGTATTGATAGTATATATGACTTTAACTATTCCAATAAGTTTATGTACTATCATATTGTGTGTGTGTGTGTGTGTGTGTGTGTGTGTGTATGTGTTTTAACTCTATGTGATCACCACCATAATTAGGAAATAATGAAATAATCCTCTATGTGATCACCACCATAATTAGGAAATAATATTTCCCACACAGTACCCCTTACCCACACACATCTAGGTCTGATCACCCACCATCTATATAATCTAGAACCATCTATCTCTCTCTATATATATAACGAGTCAGGGGCCATCACAACCAAACCAACAACTGAATGGATGACTGAACAGGCTGAGTGGGACGACAAGGCCGGCAAGGGGGGGTGCAGTGAGGGGTGACCAGGCTGGCAGAGTGGGTCAGTGAAGGATGACCAGGCTGGCAGGGGGGCAGTTGGGGGCTACCAGGCCAGCAGACAGAGGGGGTTAGGGGTGATCAGGCTGGCATGGGGGCCAGTAGGGGTGATCTGGCAAGCAGGCAGTGAGCAGTTAGGAGCAAGCAGTTCCAAAATGTGAGAGGGATGTCTGACTGCCGGTTTAGGCCCGTTTTAGGATCGGGCCTAAACTGGTAGTCAGACATCCCCCAAGGGGTCCCGGATTGAAGAAGGTACAGGCTGGGCTGAGAGGAACCTCCCCGCCCCCGTGCACCTATTTCGTGCACCAGGCCTCTAGTACATTATATAATATTCTGAGATGGGCTTCTTTCACTCAGGATTAGACTCTTGATATTTTATATATTTGCTCATATTAAAAATATAATTTTATCAGTGAGTAGTATTCCACTATTAGAATGCATGACAGTTTGTGTATCTATTCAGAAGTTGAAATAAATTTCAGTTGTTTCTTCATCCATGTTTTAATCATATCATCTGCAAATAGAGGTAGTTTTATTTATTTATTTTCAATATATATGCTCTTTATTTCCTTTTCTTACCATATTGCACTGGGTGTGATTTCCAGAACCATTTGAATAAGAGTGGAGAGAAAAACATAACATGTGTTTTTTGTATAATGCCAACTTCTTGATTTGGGTTTAATTTTTCTTATTTTACTTGTTTCTTAAAGAGGATGTTTAGGTTAGTGATTTGAGACTACTCTGCTCTTTGATATAAATATACAGTCCTTTAAATAAATAATAACTGCATTAGCCACATCTCATAAATTTTGATATATTTTGATTCAGTTCAAAATATTTGGTAATTTCCTTTAAGACTTTCTATTTGACTCCTGGGTTATTTTAGGGAATTTTATTTAATTTTCATGTTTGGGTTTCTAGATATATTTCTGTTACTGATTTAAAATTTTATTCCATTGTGATCCAAGAGCATAGTTTGTACAATTACATTTTTTTGTTTGTTCTGGTTTGTTTAATGGCCTAGAAATGGTTTATATAGTTGAAAGTTTCAAATGCACTTAAGAAAATGTGTATTCTACTATTGTTGAGTGAAGAGTCAATTAGATCAATTTGATTGACTATGTTGTTCAGGTCTTCCATATCATTACTAACTTTCTTTTTTTGTTGTTGTTTATCTAAATTTTATTGGCACATTATTTGATATTTGATATGACATATACACGCACCTGGATTTGTATAATATCAGTACTTAGAAAGAAAATAATTGTCACTCGCCACCTTACAACTGCATGTACATTTTTCTCTGTGTCTGATGTACTTGTTCACAGATTCATGGGATACTTAATTAAACTGACTGTATGATATTTATTGCATTATGAAACAAGCAATAATCAACCTCATTGTAAATCAGAGCAGGGAACATTCACTATAATCTCTCATGTCTTACTAGTTGTATTGTCATTCATTCTTTTGGTTGCCTATATTACATTAAGAAAAAAAGAAAACATTATTAAGTAAAATATTACAGGTGGCTCTAATGTTGTGAATATAATTCTTGTCCTCTTAATGTTTATCATCAGAACAGTTACAATGTTCTCACTTAAGTTACCCAAGTTCCAAGTGAGTATGTTAATGATTGTGAGTTGCCTATATCTTAAACACTTTTAAGGTGAGAATTAACTTCAGCCCCTCCTGGTGATGTTCCTGTTATTCTCATTGTAGGTTTCATGATCAATGGCCTTCAGTTTCCAGTGCACTGCCTCACCCAGTTTCCAGTGACCACCTGCACTGGCCTGACCGGTTACTCTGACTGACCTTTACAAGAGACATAAATATCCCGCTGCCCCTCCTCTGCGCTGCTGATGCCAGTTTGGCCTCCGCCCTTCTGCTAGCAGATGTAATAATACATTTATAACTCTTTACCCTGTTCGGCCTTGTGAGTTCCTCCTTCGGCGACCCTAACAGCGGTAAAGGCTATTTTCCAGTACAAAACTTTTAAACAAGGGTCACTTTTACAGACTGGGGCTGTCATAAAACAAAAGGGCTTCAGGAAAGCACTCTGTCTTGATGAGAGCCCAAATTCTAATGCCCACTTCTGAGTAGAACTGCTTCCAAAAGGCTCCAAAAAGGAACACACCAGTTAGGCTTGAAAACTAGACATCTTCAACTAACACTTGCATTTTTATCATTCAGGAAAATAAAAGAAAACCACAATTCAGTATTTATTGAATGTCCGAGTTAGGAGGCTACAAAATAAACGAGCAATTCATTCATTCAACATTGTTTGAGTTTCTACCATGAAGTAGATGTTGCTCAAGGCAAACCAAACCAAATATCCTTCTCCTAATGGAGCTTGGGAGAATTAGGGAAGATTTACTGAAGAGGGAAAAAATGAAGGTATAATACTGCAAGGCACATTTGTAGTAAAGGGTAATTTGAGCAGAGAAACAGAAGTGGGGACAAGTAGAATCTTTCTTAGAATGGCTCAGGTGATTCGTGCTGACTGCAATGTAGGTGAGCAAGGGGAGACACCTACAGAGAGGTGAGTGGGGCTCACACTGTGGAGGACCTCAGATGCCAAGTATGAGGACTTTGTACCCAGTTTGCTAGTCATAGGATCCAGCATAGGTTTATAAATAAGCAAATAGTTCTTAGAGGTCAGAATGAAATAAACAAAAGGAGTGCACTAATGAGTATTGATATTATTTTAAAATATTAACTTGCCTACATTTTGTTTTCATCTCAAAAGCCCTTTAGCAGATGAAAACTTGTATTCACAAGCTACTAGGAAAAAGAGAACAGAAAGAATAAAAAAACCCCTTAGGATCTATTACTTCTTTTACAGTAACCCTTTTGACTAGGTGTTTACTAAGAGGGAACCAGAGGCCTGCTGGTTAGGGAAGACCCAGTCTCAGAACTCAAATTGGAGATTTCCAAGCAACTCAGAAAACTGAGTTTTACTTCTCAATTTATACTTTCCTTAGCCCTTCCTTTCTTCCTTCCTTCCTTCCTTCCTTCCTTCCTTCCTTCCTTCCTTCCTTCCTCTCTCTTTATATCTTCTTTATTTCTTAAGAAAGATTAATGCAGGCAAATAAGTTGCAACGTTTTTGTAAGAAGAGCTACATCCAGCTACTAGTTTGTGATTGAGCTCTTTGACCTATTAGTCATTTTGAAAGAAAATGAAATGGCTCTGTCAGAGGTAGAATGTACCCAGATCAACACCATGCCCAGCCTCAGTGCCGTGATGAACAGCTTATTGGAGCACCTATAATTTATATTCACTTCAACTTGTTTGCTCGTTTTTCATTGTCAGTACCCATAGAGATGAAAGAAATAAGTTTCATTATTGATGAACTTCAAATGCAAACCAGCTTGTGGAGAAATATAGACAAGCTTAGGGAGAGATGAAATCAGACAGATGCATGTTTTTCAAAACTAATGTTACATTCAACTAAGGCCTGCTAAAAAGCACTAATTAAAATGATGTTTTGCATGATGCCCTTACAAGTCACCTTTTTTAGACTGTTATTTACTTACATCCATGTATGTTAACTATCCTTATAAAAAGGTCACACCAGAAAAATCAAACAGATAATTTTGACTGGTAATATCACCTTTGTCTTTTGCTCATACAAACACATAGTTTGAACAGCAGATTTCTTTTGGGTAAAGGCCTGAAACCTTTATCATGACTCAGCTTGCCACTCTAAGGTAGTATTCATTAACCCATGAAACTTTCTTAGGAGATAAGAAGATTCACAATAAAAATAGTAAATAGTCTTGCCTCCTAGCAGCTCCCCAGCAATTCATACTGTCAGGACAGACTTGCAGAATTCTTTCCCCTGGTTAGCTTTGTGACCCTTGCTTGAGCAGAACAAAATGAGGACAAGTTCGAGTCTAAAATATCTCTACAAAAAAACTAACTCTAAACACTTTCATGTGTACATACTAAAAGAATAATTAAATACAAAGAATTCCTAGCAATACTAATCAACTTCCCGAAAAACACCAGGCTAAAGCAATCATTTGCCCTATGTTAGCATTCTGGCCTTTTTGCAACTGAGCCCTGAAGAGTAAATGGTGTGGGATTTCCTTCACTAAAAAGATCTTTTTGACCATTTCCACAAAACATACATTAAGTTGCTTTAGAAGTCACTGCTAATGACCCTGCTCTTTAGACCTCGGCTTGCAGAGATAATGAGTTAGAGTTGCTAAACATTTCATCTCTGTTCAACTCCAGCATGGTCAGGATACTGAATGACCCCGTCTGGTAAAACATAACTGCTCTTCCTTTATTCTCATTACAGTCGGGAAGTAAAATCTCATTAGCTATCTGACTGGAGAACTCTGTATGGTTAATTAAAATATGACCCATCATCTGGGAAGTTTTCCCTACTTTTTATTGCTTTAACATTGTGAGGCAGACCAGGAGAACCAGGAAAGTTCCAGTTGCTCTTCAGTAGGAAACTCATTTAACCCTTAGTAAATGCTGTCTCCAGAAACTACATTTAAATTCATTAGAATCCTTTTCTTGAAAGTTTTCACCAAATATTCCTCTAACTCTAAAACATGAATAGAGGCAAGAGGGAGCAGAAACTTAACGTATTAATTTATTTGATATAATTTCATTTTATTGAAACAGTTATAGCTAAAATACAACTTTCTTACTTTAAAAACTGGGGACTATTACAAAATCTCACATTTCCTGTCTAGATGCTAAGCATGTTATAATTATTATGTATAGTAATTCCTATGATTCAGTTAAATCAATACCAGTCAACACATGACTTTGGGACAATTGAATGGATTTATTCATCCACACATTAGTTAGTGCCGTATTGGGCAGTTTAAGTATAGAGGAAAATAATACATAGGCCCACATTTAAATTGACGAGACAGGAAAATAGCCAATTATTGTAACACTCTATCAAAGACTGTAACAGAAAGACTGAGTACATATTTATACATTTATAATACAGAGCACTTATAGCTGGAAGATTCAACAGAGATTTGCTTTATGATAGTTCATTTTCACTAACGGCATTAGTATTCATATGAAATTTTCACAAGTATGCCTGCATTTCACACATCTTGTATTTCAGTGCAAGCAATCAAGTTTCCCCAAATGTTTCTCAAGAGTCCATTTCACAAAGAGATGCCTGCAGCACAAAATACCAAGCTTATTTTTGTCCAAGGAAAACTTGGAGTGAGACTATCATATGCCTGTCTCCAGCCTGCTCAGAGAATGCTAAGACACACAATTTGCCATAGACATGCCCTGGTAAGGAGCAATTTTACATGGTTCCCCAGTCTCAAGTCATACCATAAAGGGATTGGCCTGAGGTTAGCCAGAGGCATCTTCAGTTGTGTTTGGTTGTGTAAAGGCAGTGCCTTTGGTCAATTCATTTGGCTGATGTCTTCTCTCCTTAGCTGCCCTCCATAATGGTAGCTCAGTGGTCGGGGGCTTTGCTTCCTGCTCTACTACTGGTGGGCACTCATCTCCCTTCTCCTGGACAGAGTGCTCAACTGGAACATTAGCTTATATGTGCCAAGGGGACATCTCTTCTGGGAACAGACCTAACTGTCTTGCTGCAAGTCATTCTTCCAAGCTCTCCTGGAAATGCCTGCTATATCTAACTTTTCTCTCCTACCTAATTACATTTCAACATGAGAGGAGCTGTACTACCTTCCAGAGAAATTCATCTTTCTCAACTTTGCCTTCAGTAACAAAAAAAGCACATAAACATTCTCACTTCTGTTGTTTGAGATCACAGGTGAAAGAGCTTATCCTTGATTTCTTTATGTACATAAAAAAATAACCTTAAAGTGATCACCACATTTACTTTATTTAATTTATCCTATATAATAAAAGGCTAACATGCAAATTGTCCCCTGGACAGGGAGTTTGACCGGGAGTTTGGCCAGGGGGCGGGGCCAGCCGGCCATCTCCCATGTCCCCTCCCCCTGGCTGGCCCGGCCCGATCAGCCCTGATTGGGGTGGGCCAGCTCGACCCCACCCATACATGAATTCGTGGACAGGGCCTCCAGTAGAATTATAACAGAGCCAAAGGGTATAAATAATTGTGGTGCCGGGCATACTCTCTCACCTCTGAAGCTCTACACAGTCAGTTTCCTCTGTATGAAGCCTCCTCTTTTGCTTCCCCTATTAATTCTTCAGCCTTTGCTTACATTTGCCTTTCCCCAGATTTTTCAGATACATGAATGTACATTAGATTTTCTTGGTTTTTATGCATGTACAGCAATTTTATTTCATTACAATAAACAGGGCAGGCAGCCTTCCACACACTTCCCTTTTCTCGGAATATCCTCCTCACAAGCTTTCCAACCAAGTCTCTTATGCTCCCCAACATTGCATGAGAGGATATTGTAGTATATGGGCATTTTTAGTCCACAGCATCAGCCAATTATCACCTGCATGTCTGCATGTACTGGTGTTCACATACCACTTCTCCTTCCCATGATCTGCCACAAGTGTAACATTCAATATGTCCTGTATTTCCTCAAAGTGCTTGTTCCCTTTTGGAATTCAGTTCACTGCTTACCTTAACAATATCAGCCTTAAAAAAAAAACTCTAATGGGTTAAAAATTATATTTTCGTAACTTATATGGTTTCTGTTCTTGGTGTGGAAGCAATATTCTTTTCTTGTGACTTTCTAGATATAAGCAGGACTAAACTTACCTTTAATATTATAAACTCTATAATTGACTGTGTCTCTCAATTTAATTAAGACCCTGAAATATTGTAACAAAAATGAATCTTGATTATTGCTTATGCTTTTTTAAAAAAGTCTGGTTTTTAAACAGAAGTACAAAGAGGTGGAATGACTTATCTAGATACATGTTGACTGATGGGCACAGCCGAATTTGTAGCACAGCTAAATCTGATACCAGTATTTGTGCATACCTTGGAAAACCTGTCAAACTGGGTCAGGTTGACTCAAAGTCTGCTTGCATAAGGAGTTTAGGAGCCTCTTGGGAGCACACGTATACAAAGAGAAGAGAGTGAAGCAGACACTAGGCAGATTTAGTAATAAAACTTCAGTCATTAGAGGTAGGGAACTATGAGAGCTTAGCATAGTGTTTGAAACTCCAATTTATCTTCAGACTCACTCACTCATGGAAGATGGGTAATTCCTCAAAACCCTCAGGCACTAGTCCAAGATTACACTGAAGGGCACAAGCACAAGCTATTAGAGCTAGAATATTTTAAAAACCCAGACATTGACAACTCCAATGTTTCACCTTCTCCTGATGTAAAAGTAGTAGTCACCTCCTTTATAGATCTCTATAGCTCTATATAATATACAACTTGGATATGATGTTTTTACCTTCCATTTAGTAGATTGTCAAAAATGTTTATTATATGATGAATGCAATAAATAACCTTTACATTCCTCAGTCATCTACCTCTGATGAACACAGGCCACGTTACTCTAACACAACTCCCTCTTGATTTAGTTCTTGGATGACATATCCCTTAAGTAGCACACGTTATAGCACAGCAACCGGCCTCTTAAGCACAGCAATATATGCACACTTCACACTCATGAATCCTTCTTCTTCCTGTGCCTATGCCTGCTATTCTCTTGCCTCACGATTGACTTAGAATCCAAGCACATTTTTCACAATAATTATTTTTTGCTTGCTCTTTTTTCACCATGTCTATGATTCAAGTGCAAGGAAAAATGATGTGTATTTGTGGTGGTTGAAGGCGACAGTAGCTACAAATAAAAGCCAAAAGCCTTACTTCATACAAGTTTTTGTAAGGTATTGCAAAATAAGCACTAGACTTTTTAAAAATATATATATTTTTATTGATTTCAGAAGGAAGGAGGGAGAGAGAAATAGAAACATCAATGGTGAGAGATAATCATTGATCGGCTGCCTCCTGCATCCCCCACACTGGGGATTGAGCCCACAACACGAGCATGTGCCCTGACCAGGGACTGAACCGTCTCCTCCTAGTTCAGTGGTCGGCAAACCGCGGCTCACAAGCCACATGCGGCTCTTTGGCCCCTTAGGTGTGGCTTTTCCACAAAATACCACATGCGGGCCCTCACATACAGTGGGATTGAAACTTTAGGTAAAGTTTATTAAGTTAATTTTAGGGAACATTGTGGAGTGAAAGAAGATGTAGTGTCGAGGATTGAGACAGGTATGTTGAGATGGTTTGGACATATAGAGAGGATGAACGAAAGGAGATAGA
>NW_005354334.1:98728-108065 GCF_000412655.1 Myotis brandtii
TTTAAAAAATTTGGCTCTCAAAAGAAATTTCAATCGTTGTACTGTTGATATTTGGCTCTGTTGACTAATGAGTTTGCCGACCACTGTCCTAGTTCATAGGTCAATGCTCAACCACTGAGCCATGCCAGCCAGGCAGCACTCAGGCTTTTTCTACCCGTGAGGATAAAGACAACGCTTAAGCAGAAAGAGTGGATAACTGCAAGCTTCTATAAGGTTCACAAACTGACTTTACCTCAGTAAGGTCTTTAAAAAGCACAAATTGAAGGTAGCAATGGTGATATCTAAAGGAAGGAGATGCCAGTAATGGCTAATAGTCAATAGCTCAGTGGGAGGGACAGCACCCACTAGAATGGCCTCACATACGGGCACTTAAGGGAGGACTAGCTGTTACCAAAGGTTTCCAGAGCACTGAAGATAAAATTGAATGATAACTTCTGCCCATATCTGAAACATGCCCAGGGAACACCTACAGTTAATTAGAATTGGCAGACTTTTGAGGGCATTGGAGAGCTTGCAATAGAAATTGGGGAAATCAAGAATTATCAGTTTGCAAATGGTTAAAACAAGAGGTGTAAATCAGAACATTAACTAAGATATTAGCTATAAGGGTTTTTTTTTTTTTTGCTTACTATAACTAATCCTATTAATTGGGGTAAGAGAACATTTTTACTGTCTCCATATTTTTTAATAGCATTGCTCTTTTCTAACCTTTACTCCTTGTGATAAAAATAATAGTACTATTTTTATAAAAGTAAAAAATCTTTAAACCGGAAGGGACCTTGAATATCATCTCATGGCATCACCTCATATTATAAAGAGATAATCTGAGCTAAGCAGTTATCCAAATCACCCACCTGGTATTTCAGCAAGAACTAATGACTCAAAGTGCAACCTTTGGAATACTGCACCTTTTTAGAATAGCTATTTTTGACTTGAGGGATCAGTTTCTGAATAAAAGATCATCATAAAAATTAAAATGCTCAAAATTATCAAGATACCAAAAAAGAAAATATAAATTTATATTCCCACAGGCAGACTTTACTAAGCACATGTTTCAGAAGCAGTTCCACGATTCTGAATGCCACTATGCCGGCCTTCAACCTGCACCATCAGCTTCCTGAGTCTCCAGCTCATCGATGGCAGATCTCGGGACTTCAGTCTCCACAGTTCTCTGTGCCAGTATATAAAGGAGAGATGCATTAGTCTGAAGAATCTCGACTAATGCACACCGTGGTAGAGGGGGGTGAGGGGGGCACATGGGAGCACACGCCAACAAAGCTCTGTAACAAACAGAGACTCTGATCACAGAGCTACTTAACCTCTTGTAATTTCTTGAGTGATGGAGGTGATAGGAACATCCTTTATTATATTTGGTCTTAGTCCAGGTTCCTTGACATAAAAGCTTCTAAAACCCTCTGAATCCCCAAAGAGGGAGTGATGACTGAGGTTTTTGTATGCTAATGTGAAGGCTTGTGCCTGGGGGCTCCTTGATAGCTTCTGATAGAAACTGGTCTCCAGAAAAGCTAAAACAGGATGAGAGGGTTGGAACTTTTGAGCCAGCCTCTTACTTCCTTTGGGAGAGGCAAGGGGCTGGTGACTGAATTAGTCCTCAGTGGCCAATGATTTAACCAACCATGCCTAAATAATGAAACCTCATTAAAACCTTTTCCTATGAGGTTTGGAGAGCTTCCAGGTTGGTGAACACATCCATGTGCTGGAAGGGTGGTGCACCTCAAACTCCCCGCATCGAGAACTCCTGCACTTGGGACTCTTCTGGATCTTGAACTATGTAGCTCTTCATCTGGTTGTTCATCTGTATCCTTTATAATAAGCCAGTAAACATAAGTGTTTTCCTGCATTCTATAAACAATGAGAGCAAATTAGTGAACTTGAGGAAGAGGCTAGGGAACCCTCATTTTACAGCTGGTTGATAAGAGGTACAGATGACCACCTGGGACTTGCAACTGGCAGCTGAAGTAGGGAAGCAGTTTTGTGCAGCTGAGCCCTTAACCCTTGGGTCTGTGCTAGCACCAGGCAGTTACTGTCAGAATTGAATTAAATTGTAGGACACCCACTTGGTGACCAGAGTTGGAGAATCAATTGTTGGCATGAGAAAAAAATCCGCACATTTGGTGTCAGAATCGCTGAGAGTAAAAACAGTCTGTAGACCTTCTGATGATAAAGCTAAATTCAATAACAAATTGAAAACTTATGCACAGAGAAGTGGCCTTGTTAAATTTGAACAGTTAATCTCCAGCCTATTAATCTCCTCCGTTCTGATGCAGCCCTGGAAATCAAAATGTGTAACAGAATTGTACTTGTTATTAAATGTGAGAATTGTTATTAAGAGAAAAATGTTTCCGAATACATTATGTTTTAAGTTTAGAGAGACCCAGACACATCCTTGCCCTGGCTTTCTGAGGGTTGTTATTTTAGCAAAACCAATACTCCTCTCCTAGCCTCTGAGTTCAAAGATAATATTAGAGGAGAACTAAGAAGAAAGAGTAAAGACAGTGTAGCATTCATGGAAGAAAAAAATAGAACAACTTATAAAAATTGTTCTTAAAGCTTGAGACAAACCAATGTAGAGGTGTAAGTCATTATTATCCCGTGACTCCACTTAAATTTCTAATGCTAGGAAATGGAGGTTAGAATCTAATGTTGCTTATCAGCTTCTGCTCTAGAGGACCTCCAATGATTGAGTTCAATAGTATGAGCATCAAAGGAATGTCACTTGAGGCCTTTAAAGCAACTGTAGGTTAGTTAGGGAAATGTGGTCAAATTGTCACGGGACTGCTTCCATGCCAGGGGCTGGCCCTTCCCTGGCACGGTCCAGGACATTTCACATGACATGTGACCTCCAGGCTCATGATTCATGCAGAAAATATTTCAAGGAGAAGTGTAAGTTTATTAAAGCTTGGGACAGTGAGGCAAAGGACGTGTTTCTGGAGAAGGATCAAGGGGTCAGCCCAGGATGAGCTGCTGCTGCCCATTGCTCTCCTGCAAGCAAATTAGATGCCTGAGGTGCTGTGACATTCATGGTGGGGTTCAGGATTTGAAGGAGGGGCTGACACACAAATGAAAAGGCTATACAAGAAATACGAATTTAGAAGGCATTGGGGGCCATGAGGTGTCGCTTTCGTGACACTGACCTCTGGCCCGGTCGATTTTTATTTACTTGAATACACATTTGCCCTTTAGCAATGCATACAGGCATATCAAAGGTAAAGTTTGGTAAACAATAAAAGTATTATCAGGTTAAGGAATTGCCTTGAGCCACCACTATCTCAACACTCAGTGCTTAGCGTCAGCCCTGCTAATGCCCAAGGTCCATCAGCCTTCTGCGTTCCTTGGTGCACTGACAGTATTAGCAAGCGGTGGCTACCTGCACTGAGGAAAGGGGGTTGTGAGTATACCCAAAAAATGATTTTATTTATTTTCTATAGGTGGGAATTTTAGGGAGGTCCCAGGGGAGGATCTCAATAGAATATTCACTACATTTCCAGGTGTGTTTTTTAGCATGCTGATGTATTAAAATGAGCATATAATGGGGCCTAGGGTCATTTTCTGATTTTATCTTTATCTTGGATTAGTCTGGCTCTAATTGGCTTTTTGTTATTTATCTCCCTAAAGTGATTTAAACCACCTACTGTTAGATATTTTTGGTGAGGGAGTACATATTTAGACCACCTGCACTTAGGTATCTATGTTTAGGCAGAATCCAGTCTTGTGATTTATCAGCTGTCTGTTAATTGCTCAGCCTTTTTGGCCATTTGTTCAACCATTTGTCTCAGTTTCTTCATTCCACTTGCCAAGGAATCTTCCTAATTTCTCACTAACCTGCCTCAAAATCTTTCAAATGACCACGAGTATCTAGAGGAGCTGTTAGAGAAAACCCCCTCCATCAATGGAGCCTATTGGAATCCCCAACTTTTCATATAATTTCCAATAGCAGTGTGGTGGGCATGATGAGGAATAAGGCAGATGCTAAGATACAGCTGAGTTGAAGGGCTACATAGTTCATATCCAGAGGGATTGAAACAGGAAATCTGACTACTTCTGGGATATGAATAAAAATGTGAATGGAGCTATTGAACTAAATCCTGGAGTAAGATAAGTACTCTAGAAGGAACAGATGTCAATGTGGACAATAATGGTGATAGTGTGATTTGGTAATTGAAAAGAGACAGCAAAGACAGACTCTGAAATCTGCATTCAGGTCCTGTGACAATGTTGTTATTGGACTCAATTATGTTACATTACTGATATATAACTGAATAAGTTTTATCATGAGGGATGACTCATCTAAGCACATGTCAGTTAGTAAGGAAATGCAGAGTTTTGTTAACTATAAATTAAGACTTAATGGGAATCTGTAAGCAATATTTGATCCCAGGAACACAGCTTTCTATTTTCTTAAGGAAGACTAATAGCATAAAACAGCATCCTGCCTCACTGGTTAAACAACAGAATGAGAAGACAGGGACTGTGAATTATAATTTTGAATAATGATTTATCTCACACTAGGTGAAGCAATTAACTTTGGTTTCCTTGGGTATAAAATGAAACAAATAATACTCAATTACCTTGTGGAAATATTATAATGAGAAACTCAAGGTGCATACTGATAAATAACCTCAAAAGTATAAAGTTCTAGATAACATAAATAATATTTCAAAATTCATCAGTCAGATGCAAAACATGTTGCTAGTTTTATGCAACATTGTTGAGCTACTAACATAAATGGTTTGTGAATGTGGTAAATGTGTCTTTACATTTCTAAATAAAATGACTGAGGCAAAATTAAATTTATTCAAAGAATTTTTTAAAGTTACAAAAATTAAGACTCAATGACATTGGCTTATAGAAAAACTGACCAATGGAACAGAAAAGATTGCAGCAAGAGAGCCACACATACAGGGTGGGGCAAAAGTAGGTTTACAGTTGTTCTTGTGGAAAATAATACAATAATTAATAAATAATAATGCAAAAATAGATTCTGTATTTTGTGTACTCACTACTATAAGCCTACTTTTGTCCTACGCTGTATACAGTGACTGAATGTGTCAAAATAATTACTTTATGCAGTGAGGAAATAATTGCCTTTTTTATTTTAGAAACTGTTTATTTTCCATCAACCTTATTTACATTTTGTTTATGAGGTTGCTGAAGAACAGCTGAAGACCACTCATTGGTAGTTTCTACCCACTCAGTGGCCTGAGCAGTGGGGGCTGCAGACCGGTTTTCAGGGGCTTGCTGAGCACTCCAGTCTTCAGCAGGAACCTTCTGGGCAGCCACAGAGGGCACCTGCGCCTTCAGACCAGTCTGCGACCTCAGGCTGAGCACAGTGAACTCAGGAGCTGGAACTCCTTTCACCCTGAAATTCCTCCCTGGCCACAGCCTTTTCGGCAGCGGTCTGCTCTTTCTTTTCAATCTCTTCAGGATCTCTGTAGAAGCAGAGATCAGGCACGACCTCCATGGGTGTTCCAGGGAATGGTACCATGCATGCGCAGAATTTCCTGGGCCAGTATCCACTGTATCGGACCCACTGCGTAAGCGCCCTCGTCGTTGCCAGGGATGGTAATGTGTACATAGTGCAGAGGCAGGTCTGTGTTATACCAGGCAATGGTAGCCAGGTTAACAGAAGACTCCTCTGTGAGAGGCTGGCTGGTCAGAACTGGGATCAGTAACCAGCAGAGGTCTCGGGACCCAGAAGTCTTTTGGGATCTGATTAGTGAAGCTTTCAGGAGGGAGGCGGTCAGCAACAGGAGTGGCTCCAGGGGCAGCAGCAAATTTCAGCGCAGCTCGTTGGCGGATATCCCTGGAGGATAGATAGGACACTGACATCACCTGGGTTTTCAGTTGGCAACAATGGCATTAGCGGACAGCGAGAAGCTTCTGCCAGGTTTTCGTCGGATTTATGAGGTAGACGCCATGGCTTTTCCTTTTGCAGAGGTACCGTTCCATTCGGATCTCCAGGGTGCTGCCGCCCAAGTGGGTTCCCGCAGTAAGGAATTTACAGAGCATCACTCATTTACAGAGCATCAAGGTCTCCCTTTAAGTTATGTGGGAGCCCAGAACAATGTCAGATGGGTCCCTCTCTCGATAGCATAAATAGGCGAAAGAATGGTCTTTTTAATAACTGGTATTGGGCTACATTAAAATTGAAAACTTCCATTTGTTGAAAGATTCTACTTATAGAATGAAAGGTAAGCCACAAACTGATGAAAATACTTTCAAATCAGATCTCACAAAGGATTCACGTCTAGAAAACATTTATTTTAAAACTCCTAAAATCAATGAAAAAGACAATAGAAAAACTGGCAAAGCAATTAACCCTCCATTCACAAAACAGGTTACCTAAAGGACTGACAAATAATTGTTTGTTTTGAATTGTTTTAATTGAATTTTAGAGAGAGAAGAAGGTAGAGGAAGAGAGAGAAATATCGATGTGAGAGTGATACATTGCTCTGCTGCCTCCTGCAAGCCTCTACTATGGATTGAACCATTAACCCAGGCATGTTCCCTGACCAGGGATCAAACTGGCAACTTTTTGGTGCCTGGGACGACATCTAACCAACTGAGTCACACTGGCCATGGCCGGACTGACAAATATTTTAAATATACTTTACCTCATTGGTCATCAGAAAAATATAAATTAGAACCATAGTAGAAACATGTCCACACAGATAGCTAAAATGTAAAAGAGTACTATTATGGGCTTAATAATGTCCTCCAAAAATCTTATGTGGAAGTCTTAACCCTAAGTATGTCAAAATATGACTATTTGGAGATGGGGGTCTTAAGAGCGGTAATTAAGTTAAAATGAGGTGATTAGGGTGAGCTCTAATCCAATATGTCTGATGTCTTTATAAAAAATAGATATTTGGACACAGATAGGAGACCATGTGTCCAGGAAACAGCTGGTCAATGTTTCTCTCTCATAGATGTTTCTAACTACCATGTGAGGCCCAGGGAGAATATGGCCATGTACAAACCAAAAAGAAAAAAAACAACCCTGTGGACACCTCAATTTCAGACTTCCAGACTACACACCTGTGACAAAATAATTTTCTGTTGTGTAAGCATTCCAGTCTCTAGTATTTATTTATGGTTGCCCTAGCATACTAATACAATGACAATACCAGTGGGTTGGGGTATAAGCTGGTATAATCACTCCGGAAAACTTGTTTGGTGGTATCTGCTAAACCTGAAACAGTCTACTACTATCTAGCTGTCTTACTCCCAGGGTTGTGGATATATTCACCAAAGGACATATACAATAATATCCATAACATAACTAGTCTTAGTAGCCCAAATGGGTAACAACCCAAATCTCCATCAACAGTAGAAAGGATATACTATGAGCTGGGGTACTTTTTACTCTGTATCTTTTTGGAACAATTAGACATAAAAGATAATTATTACATTCAAAAAGCATGGATAGCTATTGCAAACATAGTGCTAAGCAAAATGCCAGATACGAGGACGAAGGAGGAAATAATTGCAAGTAGCATTGGGGCAGTGGTTGCTCTGCATTACCTAAATGTTTTCTTGTCTTTTTGTGTTGTGTTTTGTTTTTTGGGTTTAGTTTAAAAAAGAATATACAGAAAGTACATCAACTCTTCATTCAAAATACCCTAAAGGCTCAGCCTCTCATTCAGAGAACAAGCTGAAGACCTTGCTTGGCTTACACCCTTCATACCTCTGCCATGACCGCATATTGCATCACCTTTGCTCACACTGGCCTCCTGGCCATGCCTCTAACACTCCAAGGTTACTTTCACTTCAGGGCCTTTGTAATAACCCCATCGCTTGCTTCCTCACTTACAACAGGTCTCTGACTGAATACTAATTTCTTGTGAGGTCTTCCCTGACCTCCCTATTGAACATATTAACACAGTACAGATTACATAACTAAATTTTATTTAAAATAATAAAATTGTTTAAGCAATGTAATTTGAGGTCAGTTACTCAAATTAAATAAAGTTATCAATCAATATCCCTGATAATCATAGATGCTAAAATCTACAACAAAATATTAGCAAATCAGATTCAGCATTAAAAAGATCATACACCATGACCAAATGGGATTTATTCTGGGGATGTTAGGCTGGTACAATACTCACAAATCAATAAATGTGATATGTCACATAAACAAAATGAAAGATAAAAATCACATGATCAAATAAACAGACAGAAAAAGCATTCAACAAAATCTGGCACACATTTCTGATAAAACTCTCAGTAGAGTGTGAGTAGAGGGATTATACTGCAACATAATAAAGGCCATATATGACAAACATACAGCCAACATCATACTAAATGGGCAAAAACAAAAACATTTCCCTTAAGAACAGAAACAAGACAGGGATGTCTGTTTTCACCATTCTTATTCAACATAGTACTGGAAGTCCTAGCCACAATGATCAGACAAGAAGAAAAAAATGAAAGGCATGAAAATTGAAAAGGAAGAAGTAAAAGAGTCATTATTCACAGATGACATGATATTGTACATAGAAAAACCTAAAGACAACCAAGAAACATGCTAGATTTAATAAATGAATTCTGTAAAGCAGCAGGATACAAAATTAACACCCAGGAATCTATGGCATTTTTATACACCAATAATGAATTCTCAGAAAGAGAAATTTTACAAAAAATCCCATTTACCATTGCAACAGAAAATGAGATACCTAGAATAAACTTAACCAAGGAGATAAAAGACCTGTAATTGGACCCTAACTGGTTTGACTCAGTGGATAGAGTGTTGGCCTGCAGACTGAAGGGTCCCAGGTTTGATTCCAGTCAAGGGTATGTACCTTGGTTGTGGGCACATCCCCAGTACGGGGTGTGCAGGAGGCAGCTGATCAATGTTTTTCTCTCATAGATGTTTCTAACTCTCTATCCCTCTCCCTTCCTCTCTGTAAAAAATCAATAATAAATATTTTTAAAAAAGACCTGTACTTGGAAAATTATAGAACATTGGAAAAAAAATAGAGGAAGATACAAAGAAGGGAAAACATAAACCATTGCCCTGGATTGGAAGAACTAACGTCATTAAAATGTCCATATCTCACAGATCTAGAACAAATACTCCAAAAATTTATATGGAACCAAAAATGATCCCAAAGAGCTGCAGCAAGCTTGAGAAAGAAGAACAAAGTTGGAAGTATCACAAGGCCAGATATCTACACTAATAAAAGAGAAACATGGTAATTAGCGTACGACCGCTACCCTTTTCATTGGCTAATCAGTGAGTATATGCAAATTAACTGTCAGCCAAGATGGCGGCCGGCAGCCAGGCACTGAAGCGAGCACAAGGCTTGCTTGCTGC
>NW_005354334.1:109707-115929 GCF_000412655.1 Myotis brandtii
AGGGTGGGAAGAGATTAACCAAAGATCTTATAAGCCAACTAGAGGCCTGGTGGGGTCCCTTGGCCTGGCCTGTGGGGAGCAGGCCAAAACTGGCAGTCTGACATCCCCCGAGGGGTCCTAGATTGGAAGAGGGCACAAGCCAAGCCAAGGAACCCCACCAGTGCATGAATCCGTGCACTGGGTCTCTAGTTTAACTATAATACAAAGCCATTATAATCAAAACAGCCTGGTAGTGGTACAAGAACAAGCATATAGATCAATGGAACCAAACAGAGACCCCAGAAAGCAACCCAAGCCATTATGGTCAATTAATATTTGACAAAGGAGGCAAGAGCATACAATGGAATAAAGAGAGTCTGTTCAATCAATGGTATTGGAAAAATTGAATAGGTACTGGTACATGCAAAAAAGTAAAACTAGATCATCAACTTACACCATACACAAGAATAAACTCAAAATGGATAAAAGACCTAAATGTAAGTTGTGAAACCATAAAAATCCTAGAAGAAAACATAGGCCGTAAAATGTCAAACATCTCACTCAGCAGAATCTTCACCAGCACATCTCCAGGGGAAGAGGAAAACAGGAAAAAATAAACAAATGGGTCTATATCAAACTAAAAAGCTTCTGAACAACAAAAGAAACCATCATCAAAATGAAAAGGGAACCAACTTAATGGGAGAACATATTTGCCAATGATGCATATATTAAGGGGTTAATTTTCAAAACATATAAATAACTTATACAACTCAACAAAGGAAAACAAACAATCCAATTAAAAATGGACAAAGAACCTAAATAGATACTTCTCCAAAGAGGACATACAGATGGCCAATAGACAATAAAATAATGCTCATCACTAATCATCAGAGAGATACAAATTAAAACTAAAATGAAGTATTACCTCACACCTGCCAGAATGGCTATCATCAATAAATCAACAAACAAGTAACAGTGATGGTGTGGAGAAAAGGGAACACTAGTGCACTGTTGATGGGAAAGCAGATTGGTGCAGCCACTGTGGAAAACAGTATGAAGTTTCCTCAAAAATTAAAAAAAAAAAATGGAACTTTATACAATTGAATACTATGCAGCTATAAAAAGAGGGCTCTCCTAGCCTATGAAACAGTATGGATAGAGCTGGAGAATCCAAAAATATAAAGATAGTGTAAGAAGCCTCTGGGACAACTTTAAGCTTACCAACATTTGCATCATGGGGGTGCTGGAGGAAGAGGAGAGGGAACAAGAAATTGAAGGCTTATTTGAAGAAATGACAGAAAACTTCCCCTACCTGGTGAAAGAAATAGACATACATATCCAGGAAGAGCAGAGAATCCTAAACAAGAGGAGCCCAAAGAGGCTCACCCTAAGAAACATAATAATTAAAATGCCATGGGTTAAAGACAAAGAGGGAATCTGAAAAGCAGCAAGAGAAAAGCAGTTAATTGCCTCTAAGGGAATGCCCATATGACTGTCAACTGGTTTCCCAACAGAAACTTTGCAGACCAGAAAGGAGTAGCAAGAAATATTCAAAGTAATGAAAAGGAAGGACCTATAACCAAGATTATTCTACCCGGCACAGCTATCATATAGAATTGAAGGTCAGATAAAGAACTTCACAGACAAAAAAAAAAGCTAAAGGCATTCATCACCACCAAACCAATATTACATGAAATGTTGAAAGGTATTCTTAAAGAAGTGAGAGAAGAAGAAGAGATAAAAAAATATGAACAATAAAATGGCAATAAATATATATTTATCAACAATTGTATCTAAAACTCAAAATAAACGAATAAGGAATCTAATGAACAAAATAGACTGACTAATAAAATAGGTCCAGAGGCATGGATGCATGGAACAGACTGACTGATCTCAGAGGGGAGGGTTGTGGGGGACGAAAAGAGATTAGCCATAGATCTCATATGCATATATGTATAGCCCACGGACACAGACAGTAGTGTGGTGAAGTCCTGGGGTATGGAGAGGGCTGGGTGGAGGAGGGTAAAGGAGGGGAAAATGGGGGACATCTGTAATACTAACAATAAAAAAAAATAAATTTAAAAAATCCAATATAATCAAAGGGACATATAAATCAGTGGAATAAAGAGGTGCTTAACTTTGGCCTTCTGCCAAGTACAAGTGTTTTGTTTCACCACATATATGAATTGTATAATTATTCAGTATGAATTAGGTACTATTTCCTCTTTGTAGTCAAGTATGGATTGCATTGTTTGATAGAAAATTGCTTTCTTCAATTCTACATATTTTCTCCAAAAGAAGTCTTGTTCCTTGTGCAACTTTATCTAATTTGTCTTTTAAATATATTATCCATTGTCTTATTAACACAGACACAAATAATGATATCTAAGTTGAAATTAGAATTTCCCTTTTCTAAAGAATCCTATTAAAATGCTCTAACCTCACCATTTGCTTCATGAGTTACTGTCCACAGGTAATTCTTATTCATAGCTGGCCGACTTGCTTCTTCATTATGAATGCCCCACCATAAGCACCCAGGCTGTCCTTTTCCCCTTGATCAGAATTGGTCCACAACCTGCTTGCAAGCATTTCTATGGAGTTAGAGATAAACACAGCAAGTCACCTTCCACTGATTTATTATTTTTATTAGGATTGAAATCATCACCATGGAAGAGTGCCCACCAGGCTGTTTTGTTAAATCATGATCAAGACCTAACTCAGTAAGACATTCTTATCTGGTTGCCAACTTGCTAAACTTTTGTCATTTTCATCTGTTTTGTTTCTTTTGCACTTAAATCTCTATCTCTAGGCCCCTTATCTAATTTTTCTCTGTCCTTTGAACATTCTGCCAACTTCTCTTACTTCTGTGATTAGATCCTTTTTATTTATATTGTCTTTGAAATTTTGTTACTGTGGTTGGTCTTTCAGAGTATAAATGGAAATATTCCAGAAATGTTGCATATTTCCATGCTACTATGTCAAGTTTGTGAATCACAATGTATTAACAGACCAGAAGACTAAGAGCCCATGATTTTAAGCTGCTAGTATCATATGTTTAGCATATGTCTCTCTTCCAGACTGTGATCAATATGTGAACACGATTGTCTCTATCTTGTTCCCGCTGATATGTCAGTGACTACCTCAGTGCCTGTCACATAGACAATGCTTAATAAATGTTTGTAAATGAAGTCTGTTTGCTTCCTTCTATTTGGTACTCACACAGCACATCCATACTTCAAATATCCTTAGCTACCCATTAACCTTCATTGATTATTTAAATCTCAGACTAAAATAATTCTAATGTAAATGCGTTCTGTGAATGCTCTCTGGTCAGAGTGTGGACTGTTAAATAATGGAATTCTACAATTTTATTTCCCATTAAACTCTATATATTTTATCCTAAAATATTATTCCCGATAGAATAAAACACATCATTTTCTATCCATCATTTCAACCTCCTATACATGAGAAAAAAATAATTCTCAAAGAATTAATTATGACAATGGGGAGAATTATGAAGGGGAAAAGTAAGTTAAAACAAAACTGTGAAAATTATTTTGTTCAGATGAATATGTAAAAAAATCACTTGCAAATATAAAAGCTGTGGCACTGAAAAGAGCAGCATCTTTTCTCATTAACCTATAATGAAATGATGCTTGCAAGAATCAAACTATCCATGGCTTGTCAAATAGAACTCCTCCTATGTTCTTTTGGGAAAGTTAAGCTAGACCGAAACCTAGGTTAAAAAAAAGATACAGAATTTTAATATATTTTGACGGTTCTGGGGTAAGATGCATAAACAATAGGAACTAGTTTTCTTCTTTAAGGAACGCATTTCAACACAAGAGAAATAAAGCATGCAATAAAGAGCTTCAGAGGATTTCCACTCATTTTGCCCTTTTTAGTTAATTAAGTGACCCCAATAAAGTGGAAGGCATCCATTTTTTAAATCTCAGGATCTCAGAAGAGTAGATTATATCTGCAAATCAAAACCCAATGCTCATCTCTGCTATCAGGGAAAGGGCAAATTCATGGGTGGATTAATTTAGTTTTGGTTTTCATCTATTTTTTCATTAAGTTTTTATCTTTCCACCACTTAATGCTTAAGTTTTCAGTTCTAATGAGATGAGAGAGAGAGAGAGAGAGAGAGAGAGAGAGAGAGAAGAAAAAAGAGAGATTAAACTCTTGGCTAAAATTAAGTTTTTGAATTGTCTCTTTTATGTTTTTACTAGAGGCCTGATGCATGAAATTCATGCACTGGTAGGGTCCCTAAGCCTGGCTGGCGATCAGGGTCAATTGGGGTCTAATGGCTGCCGGCCAGGGCCTTCCTTCATTCTGCGCCACCCCCTGGTGGCCAATGCATCTCATAGCGAGCGATTGAACTCCCAGGCTCCAGGTCAAACTCCCTAGGGAACAATTTGCATATTAGGCTTTTATATATATAGATGTTTCTCTCCTAATTGACTATTAGACTACAAAATCAATTATTTTAGTATTAAAAATTGTGAAATGATGTGAGGAGATTATTTAAAAAATAAAAAAGTAAGAAAAGTTTTTATTGTTTTGTTCTAAAATGGAAAAGCAGGTGTCTGGCCAGCCACATCTAAAAGATGGGTCAAAACCCTGACTTTAAAGGAGGCCTGTGCTGCTGCATCACAGGGCTGCCAACAGTGGCTCCCAGGGGGGAAAGTTCCAGCTGGTGCTGGGGAGAGAACCTGTCTCCAGGTCTACAGAGCCTGCATGAAGAAAATTTGCTGAAATCTAAGATTAAAGAGGAAGATAAGATTGGAGGAACTGAATAGGGATATAAAGCATGAAAAGGTTTGCCATATGACAAGCTGGTGCAAAGATTGGTTCAGTAAAACATCCATAAATCCAACTTTCTCATGATGCTGCATCCTATGGTCTCTATGGGTATTTTTTTTAAAAATGGAGTCAACAAAAAAGCGTTTTCTATTATTACTATGTGAAAGGTTTTGTCATATTTAACTTTACGTTGTCCTTAGTGCCTATAGGGTTTAGTAAATAAGTACTCATTTAATTAAATTAAATTATAGGTAGAAACTCTAAGTAGCCATGGATCAAGCCAGGGATATAATTTTATTTGATTTTTTACTTTTGCATTACATTGACAATTTATTTTCTTAGGAGATGGATTTACTTAAACAGCAAAGACATTTATTTAACCACATAGCTAAATATAAAAATAATGGTAAACCTTTACAAATATAATTTTTAAATTTTTTTAGCATTTTTTGCTTAGTTAATTTTGTTACTTAACTAATTTAATTAGGTTAATTTTGATTGACACTGATAAAATAATATTCATATATTAAAAAGGAAACTTTATGTTTAGATAAAATTTTATCAGACTTAAAAAATAGTTCTGACATAATTGTTTGTTTACTCAGAAACAATGAATGGTGTTCTGTACTAATCATGGATATCTCAAATATAATATTGTATGTTAATATCAATGTCTCCAGCTAGGTTTTTTAAAAGACAATTTTATAGTACTCTATCATAAAAGTTTAGTTGGCAGTATGTAAATATTTAGCATAATTTTTCTGCTTAGAAACATTATTGATTCATCATGCCATTTTTGAAGATAGTTTTTAAAAAGACTGTTCAGAGTGATGACAAAATAGTTATTTCTCTACATTACACATAAAACACTGCTCTTTTGTAAACATCCCGATATTGTCATGCTTCAGTTTTATTTACATTCTTCTTTTACCGTAATCTAACCCAATGCACAAAATATTATTTATCAGGTAGCTACCACATAATTAGACTATTTTATTGAAATACAATAATATTGTAAACCTAATATAAAACCAAACATCATACAAAAAATAAAAGATGTCATAAAAATTTTTGCAAAAGCTAGCTTATGATTGAATTATTTGCCAAAGACTTAAAGAATATGCATATATTGACTATTCTTGAGAAACTTAGTACAATTCATCCTCCAGAAAGGTGAACATTGACTGAGAAGAATGTTACATTTGGTTTACATATTGTCCTAGGGTCACAACTCCTATTCGGAATAAAACAATGATGTGCATTAAATAGTTAAGGTTAACTATTTAGTCTAATGAACATCATTGTTTTGTTCCTAATAAATAAAATGCTCTCCATTGGATCTAGACTTGATTGATGTCAGCAGGTTGTAGAGATATAAGAATTTATAATCTTTTTGACATAAACAATTGAACTTATTTGATTTTTCTTTTTTGACAC
>NW_005354334.1:115965-118002 GCF_000412655.1 Myotis brandtii
GCAGAATTCCCTCCTCCTGTCTTGGAAGAAAACAAAGCAGTTTGTTTCTAATAAAAAGACCTCCCTAACCAAAGAGAGAATGAGAGAGACAGGGGACATAGAGACTATTTTAGTGTGATTTGATCTATTAGTTAATTTCCTTTTCTTTACACATAAAGTGTTAATTTGAGAGTGGGACAGAAAAGACTATGGGATCCAAAAGGTCAGAAACCACTGAGCTCAGGGAGCCAATATAGTGTAGGGTGGCCACCAAGGGCGGCCTCAGAGACATACCAGAAGAGAAGCAGTGCTAGCGCCCAGGAGTGCAGGGACTTCACATCGCCACCTGCTGACCTCTCACACCGACAATGGTAGGAGAGGCAGTAGTAGATCCACAGTACAAGACTGCTTTCTTCATACTTCTATTTTCTGTGAAAAGGCGTTCCAGCATACACCCCTTCCCAGGTACTCGTTTCTGCATAAAATGATTGTTGTTTGAGCCGTATGTGTGAAGTGAAATCTTCTTGTGCGACTATGACCACAGTTAATCACATCAAGATAAAGTGTCTAACCAAACTGCAGTTATAGCTCCAGCTGAATGTGAGAATTGTTAACTGGTGGGTTTAGCAATTTGTCTCAGTTAACTAAACTCTCCTGTGTAGTGTGAATGCTGGATGCACACAGGTAGATTGGGTCCTTTAAACTCAGGTCATCTCTCAAATGACTGAGCTCCATGTCTGGCTCTCTATCTGGATTGCTTTGCATCCCAACTTGGATCTCATCTGATCACCTTGCCATATTGCTAAGGAGGAGGTGATAGACAAATATTTGGATCTTCAAGTGATTAGCAACTTTAACTTCACCTGTAACCTTTATTCCCCTTTGCCATGCAACATAACACATTTACAACCTCTAGGGATTAAGATGTTGACATCTTAGAGAACCATTATTTTGCTTACCATAAAAGTCTGTTTATGACAACTGAGATAACATTTCCCATTCATAAGAGGGGTTGTCATTTGTATGGTACACAGATAACCAACATCAGTCCTGCAAAATACCTAGTAGCTTGAGCCAGTAAGACTAATTCTGGACTCAATCATGCTATTGTGGATGTTTCTGTGGCTCTAGGATTGGATGAGGTTTGAACTTCAGGGAAACAGTCTATTGGTTTACAGCTAGAGTCATGAAATACCACTTTCTCATTAATAAATAAAAAATATAATCGCTACCAATTTTATTTGTTATCTTTTTTGCTAAACAAATGCATACTATTACTTTCTTATGGTTTTGCTTTTCTCTTAGAGCTTATTCCATTCCTTTTAGAGCAGTGGTTCTCAACCTTGGCTGCACATTAGAATCACCTGGGAATCTTTTTAAAATCCTGATTTCTGGGCCTCATCCTCTGGAAATTCTGTTTCTTTGTTACTAATGTTGTGGCCCCACCCCATAACAAAGAAAAAAAATTTCCGGAGGATGAGGCCCAGAAATCAGGATTTAAAAAAGATTCCCAGGTGATTCTAATGTGAAGCCAAGGTTGAGAGCCACTGTTTTAGAGGTATAGCTCAGAATCCAGGTGATCTTGACTACTACTTGATTTAAAGTGGAGGAGGTTGAAGGAGAAAGGAGACTGATATGTGGACCAGGGCAATGATTCTGAATGGAATGCTGTGTTCTCTTATTATATGTTTCTAAATGATTTTTGGGAAGTGAGAATTTTTGTCACAATAATTAGTAGATAATTCTTCTTGCATTTTTATGGACAAAGATCAGGAAGATTAGGATATCTATAATGCCCAGAGCAGCAAATAATGTATTTTCCTATATCCTGTACATGTGTTTATACGCATTGTTTGTAACCCTCATAATAACTTGCCTAGGTAAGTTTATAAACCTCTTCTACATATTGAGAAACTGAGGCTCAAAGAGTATAAATGAACCCTCCAAAATTCACACTGAGGTCATTCTGGCCTTTCATCTTATCTACTAGAGCCTCCACTCTGTCACACTGCCTCAGTGTTCAGGCACGAAGTCTACTTATCTTTTCTAAAAGCAAGT